>NC_056743.1:1083907772-1084130272 GCF_019279795.1 Protopterus annectens
CTGGTGCTAATTTTCACAAATTTCAACTTCCATTAAATTTTTTTATTCACTGCTTTTAAACAAGTAAGATCCACAAGACGTAACTACCTTTTTTCAAGATCACAGTGTGTACAAGTGGAAACTGAGGGAATCAAACCCATATGCTTCCCAAGCTGCCAGAAATTCTGGAGGCATTTCTTTATAACTTTACTTATTTTAAATGTTTAGGGAATAACATTTCAGTATACCATCTGTAACACCCTGCCTTTTGATCTGTTGCACACTCACTGACTGCACCATTCCATCATGAAAGATGATTTTACACATCACCTAAAAAAAAAATCACTGAAATTACAGAATGATTGTGATTGTGCTTGATGTAAGCATATAAGTATGGCAAAATGTATTCAATATACCAATCTTATAATATTAACTGACAAACTTTGAAGTTTGTCAGGTAATACCATAAGATTGCTATGTTGAATACATTTTTCCATACCTACATGCTTAGATTTAATTTCATGTATACATGGCTCATAAGTTCAGCATTTTTTTCTATGTGATTTTCCACTTCTGGCTCGCTGACAATTAGGCCACCCCATATTTGACTCAGACCTATACATTACCTTGTGGTGGGGACCTCCATCCTGCAATCTGCTACAGGAACAGTCATCAAGAGGGGCTTTCCACAGAGGCAAGCATCAGGGAATTTGTACTGTCACCATCATCCCAGCAATGAGGCTTTTAATGTAATCTAACCAGGCCTCTGGTTGTGAAGTGAGCACTTGTAGTATCACATGAGCACTTGTAGTATCACAAAGGCCACCTATGTCCCTCTGTCTACACATGTGTACTTTCCAACACACACACATACAGATAAGGGTTACCATTACTAGCCAGATGGCCATGTCCTCCTTGCAACATGATGAGCCCCCATTCTCCAGCCGAGGCTTTGTCATCATAGAGATGTAAACTGGCCAAGAACAACAGTCACACCCCCCCCGCCAGAGAGAGAGCTATGTCCATCCTCCTTGTGTGAGTCAAGATGCTGATCAAATTAAGGTCACCTGGGCTGTAGCCAGGGCTTTATCTATGCCAACAGCATAGAAACAACTTTAGCAGTTGTTAATAGGTTGATGCAAAACTTGCAAAATATGAATCTATACATATATCACAAATGTGGCAGATGTTATTTTTAAAATTTGGAGACAAATTTCTTATTGCTTCAAAAGCAAGTGTAACCTGTAGTAAAGAGATTGCTTTACATCAAAACACAGGATGGGATAAAGGACTACAGCCTAAAAGTCATATGTGATAATTTACTAAAGATGTTTCTTGTATAAAAAAAGGACTACAACCTAAGGCTGTTATTTAAACTGATTTACCAGAATTCCTTTAAATACCTTTTTCATCATAGTACATGGTGCCTGAAGGCTGAAGTGTTGTGATATATTTTCCTCACTGCTCATTCAGATTATGTATGTCCCTGTTGTTTGTTACATTCTTCAGAAAAATACAATATGAAGAAATCAAGTGACCTTTATCCCTGAGATATCAGCATGTGGCTACCATATGGATATCCCTGCAGATGTATATGAATGCGCCATCATTCATGTGTGAGGACTATCCATTCAGTTGTATAGACACATCCTGTTATCATCCCTGGAATGGTACACCATGGGATACATAACATTTATTAGGGCCATGATTTAATAAAAACACACACATGTGTTTGTGTTTATCTCTCTCTCTCTCTCTCTCTATATATATATATATATATATATAGAGAGAGAGAGAGAGAGAGAGATATCAGGAATGAGAAGGATATAAATGTATTACAGCATGTAAGTTGCCACACTACAATGCAGGCACGAATCTCAGCATAACATTTTAAACTTTAGTGTATATAAAAATACAGGTGCACATTTTATAACCATAGCAAGACACATGAGGGTATGCTTGGTACAAATATTACTGCATGCTCAGGGGTTGTAATACATGTGTAGTAATCCTTGTAGCCAGGCACATCCCCTCTTTTCCTTTGCTGATTACATATTAGGTTTCTACTGTTTCAGTAAAACAAATGATTACTTATGAAGTTGTTTGTCTTTTCAGCTATTCCCTTTTAGGGGTTGCCACAGCGGAACCCCAGTCCGCTAATGATTGACAGTAGATTTTTATGGTGCCGAGTTGCCAGCCCGATGACCAACCTTCCAAGAAGGCACTCCCATTTACGCATGTCTTTCGAATGCCACTTGACCACGGGGAGGACATGCAGACTCCACACAGAAGGCACTCCAGCCGAGAATTGAACAGGAGAACCTCTTGCTGTGAGGCAACAACGCTACCGCTGCACCACCATGGCTTATATAGATTAATACATCTTTCAAGAAAAACTTTCTCCACAGAGTTTTCATTTGATGCCATATCTACTATGCTGCTTAACCATCAACAATTGTTTGGGCGAGGGCACTTAACCATAAAGATAAGTTCTGTGAGGAACTGGGGCAACACTTGGATGTAGACAGTGAGAGAGGCAAGTTAGTAATAGTAATTATATTCCACAGAGGTTATGAGTGCTTAAAGTTAATATGACTGGGAAAAAGACGATTTTAAGGAAGGAAAGAATATCCTCTGTATGGCATGGTGAGGGGTGGCATTGTGAACAAAATGCAAAAAGCTGTGAAACATCTAAAGCATATATAAAGTATATGAAATAAAAATGCTAAATTAATATCCTATTTGTAGTAACAATTAATATACGCCATGTTTATGTTCCCACAGTTGTCTTTGTAGCCTTTAATCATATGATCATAAAAAGCAGAGTTTTACAAAATAAATGGTTTATTTTCTCCTTACTGAGTTGTTCAAAGCTGCAGCATTCTAAGGTTGACATGTCTTGCTGAAGTAGTTCATAGTAACAGTGGCTCATGTCTAAGGAACAAGCCCGGCATATTAGTAGATGAATGCCTGAAAAATTCTTTAAGTTTATAAGTCTGCAGTTCTTTGTGGCCTTGTGCCATACTGTGTTAACAGTATTCTCTAGTTTTTGTCTTATGTTTATTGGTTAAGGGTCATTGCATTATTTTCCACATAAACCTCTCAGCACTAATCCTATGTAGTTATAAATAGCTTAACACTTTACCAGTATCCTATGTAGTATTAATGTAGATATAATAGTCTTACTTGCTGTATAGTATCCACTCCCAAATATTTGTTTACTTCCTTACTTTTCCTGCTATTAACTCTATGTGCTTGTCCTATCATTTACACTGTTCTCAGACTCTGGCTCATAGTTGTTAAACTGTCAGTGTTCCCTGCTATTTTTCTGTTGTGCACCTTTCTCTTGTTGACTTAATCATCTCAACAGCTACTACATTTGTAGTTCTTTTAGTATTTTTTTCCAAACCACCACCGAAATTGGGTTCTGTTTAGCTAAATAACATAGTGAACAGAGCAGAAATGATCTCTTAAACCATTTTATTCCAGTAGTTACATTTCACCATCAGTTTAAAAAAACTACATCAAATGAAGAGACCAATCAAATTCTTAACTGAGACATTATGAATAGGATGGCTGGGAACATAGTCTAATGTGTGAATTTAATACACATGTATAAAATGTATCAAACTTAACATTCTGATGATGTCAAAGCTCAGTACTAATAAATCAGTACAAATATTTTGTGATTACCCAGCAACCTCTTGCTGTAAAAGAACTGATTTTACTGTGCATCTCAGATCTCATCAAAAACTTGACTTCACTTGTTTTTAAAACTGCCAAGATTAAAAAACACAAGAATTACATAGTGTTTTCCCTCATAATTTTGAGTTTACACACATATAATGACAGCAAAACAAGGAGGCTAGGAACTTCCAAGATGGCTACACACTGATCAAGAGCTTAATTTCATCTCTCCCACTATGAAAAAAAAAGAAACTAAGAAATAGCCATTAATATTTTCATTTTGAGTAAAATTCAGTTACTGGCTAGTAGGTATGCTGCCTGGATGCCAGCAAAGAAGAAATTTAGACAGCCAGAAAGAAAAGCAACCAGAAAAGGTGAAGAGAAAACACACTGGCTGTGAAGATTTTTTTATTTTATTTTACATTTGTTAACTGGGATGGTCTGACTAGACGAGCTCCATTTACAGCGGAGGCCCAGGGAGAAATGCTCCACATACTTAACACAATAATATTATACAAAAGGAAAAACTGTGTCATCACAGCAGCATTTGAGGAACAGTAAAAAAAACAAATTGTCATCAGTAAAATTTACATATATACATTTTGTTAGTTGTGAATAGGACAAAAATCACAACAAAAAACATATTTCAAGGGATACCATTTATCAATACCATGCTTACAGAGGGTCTAAAGTAGGAGAGAAAGAAAAGATGGAGAAAGTATTTTGTAGGATTATGTGACACATGGACAAAGCCATGAACTTATAAAATGAGACTTAAGGAAGTTTTTGAATTGTGTAGTATTTGATGCAGAAGTCACAGAAATGGGGAGATTATTCCAACTTTTAGCTATACTATGTGAAAATAGAGCTTTACCTGCTGTGTTGTCGGCTGAGGAGATAGAGAGGAGTGATTTGTTGGCAGAGCGGAGTGGATGATTTGGTGTATAGTGAGTCAGTAATTGCCTTAGTGCTGGAGTTTTGTTAGGATGTTTTAGGATGTTATATGATGACTAGTTGGTGAAAAGTTAATAACTGTGAGAGTTCAAGCCACTGAAGTTGCCTTTGAGGTATACAGTGATGGGTTCTAAAGGCGGAATTATTAGCAAACTTCACAATTTTGTTATAACAAGACTCAAGTTTGTCAAGGTCAGATTTTCTGACATGGGTCACTATTGGTGCTGCATACATTAACGTGGAAAGAAGGTGAGTTTGGGCTAGGGTGACCTGAGCCTGATCTGACAAAGTTTTTATATCTATATAGGGTACCCATTTTTTGTGTACCTTTTTGATAGGTTGAGAGATATGGATGTCAAAGTGGAGCTTATTGTCTATTTCAGCACCAAGGAGCTTGGTATGGGGAAAAGGTGAAATTACCATACCATTTTTGGAGGAGACAGAGAAGGAGAGAGGAGAGATTTTTGATTTCTTAGGGGTAAATAGGAGTAATTTAGTTTTGTTGGGATTTAAGATAAGTTAAATATTTGTGATCCAACTTTCCACTGAGGCAAAGGATTCTTGGGTGAGC
The DNA here is from genome assembly GCF_019279795.1 of Protopterus annectens. Classification (NCBI taxonomy): domain Eukaryota; kingdom Metazoa; phylum Chordata; order Ceratodontiformes; family Protopteridae; genus Protopterus; species Protopterus annectens. The sequence continues at coordinate 1,083,912,964 of NC_056743.1, forward strand.
CTTTGTAGAGTGGTAAGAGATGGGGCTGAGCAGATTAGGGTCGAATCATCTGCATACTGTATGAGTGAGGCGTGCAGGGTAGAGGTATGCAGATTATTGGTGAAGACAGAAAATAATAGTGGACCCAATATAGAACCTTGAGGTACACCAATGGTTGGAAGTAAAGGTGATAAAACACCCTGCCACTGGACAGATTGTTGTCTGTCAGATAGATAGTTAAAAGAAGAATCCTGCAGCTGTTCAGGGAAAAAGCAGTTCAAGCTTCAGCTTTTGTTTAACATATGGCTTCCAGTAATTTAGAGAAAAAAAATAAATAAAATGTGCTCAGAGATTATTAAAATAAATGAAATATTAAAAGAGTATATCAACTCAAATAACAAAAGGCTGGAAAAATAGAAGCAGCTTTAACAAGCTATTCAGATGATCTGATAAAACTGAAAAACTCAGAGGCTGAAATGAATAAAATGCTGGCTTAGTATGAAATTTCTCACGAAGAGCTGTTTCAAAAGAATGGTAGAGTTAGAAGAAGACAGCGTTCAGAGAAAACCTGAGATTTTCTGCTCTACCAGAGAATCTGGCAGGAACAGACTGTATTAATTTTATGAAAGCACAAATAAGCAAATGGACTGGTATTCCACAAGAGGATTGTTAACTGAAAGGGCACATCAAGTGCATGCTCCAAACCTGGACATTAGAAAGCAGCCAAGACATGTATTAGTAAAATTCAATCATGCCAGCAGATAGTTAATCCTGACAAAACCATGGCAGAAAGGAAAATATTAAAATTTAAAGGCAGCAGTGTTTGTTGAAAATGATTATTCACTGTACACCAGGCAGAAGAGAAGAAAATGCATCCCAACATAAGAGAATATCGAGAGAGAGGTGTGAGATTCAAGCTGCTGTATCCAGCTGTCTTAAAAATGTTTTTCCCCCCTGAGGATTGAAGACATTTTGCGATTAGAACAGGCTAAGGAGGACATTTAAAAGTTAATCCAACAAAAAGTGAGCCAGCCAACAGAATGGGATTCTGCTTCTCATTCTTCTGACAATAAAACTCTTAGAGAGACTTTGTCAGTGAAACCTAAATAAAATGCCTGAGAAAAAAACACAGGAGTTGATCAGAAGAATCAAGAATACCCCAGACTTGAACTAGAGTCTGGAATTGAGAGAGGGAGATGAACAGCAAGAGGACCAACAACACTGAAATTAGGGAATAAATGGGAGACTACAAAGCATCGATTACATTTGTGAAAGATGGCTTTGCAAAAAAGTGATGTGAGAATGACTGAACTTTAGATTTCTTATTAAATTTGTGGGTAGACTGTGAAGCATATAACCCACATTTATGTCATTATTGTTTAGAAGGAAACTAAAATAGGGAAAAAATAACTTTTTTGGTGTTGTTAGTATCTGTTTAGACTGCATGATATATATAGTAAAGCAGTTTTGTTTGTACTGTGTAGTCAGAGGAGTCTCTTCAGTGACAGTTGTGTGTTTCAAAGATATAGAAGAAGTATTAGCTTTACAGTATAAAAAGAGAAGAAAAAACTGGATGAAAGCAAGTTTAATGTTAATATGCTGTGGTGGGGTTGGGTTTAAAAGTGCACTGATTTTATTTTATGTACAATTAAGCTGTTTTCTCATTTCTGCAAACATGAATGTCTAGATTAATACTCTCAGCTTAAGCTATAAATATGCTTTTTGTGAGCAAGTAGACTTAAAAAATAAGAGAAAATTATGAAAACCATGAAAACTACCAAGCTTCTTAGATCTGCAAAGTCTGGTGCAAAGATAACTGTATATTCTATTTTGACTGAAATTTACAAAGATTCATTGCCAAGTACTTTGGCTTGGAGATGAGCTGTCTGCAGTTGTAAACAACTAATTTTGCAATTTATGAACATTCTTTCCTGAGGGAAATGCAATATTTAAAGGTACAATGGCAAGTAGTTCACTTAAAATTAAAGTTTGAAATTATGGGAAGTGAACAAGAGATACCAGTCTCTCTAACAGTCTGAAAACTTTAATGAATTTAATAAAAAAGTGTACAATTTGGTTTTATTTAAAGAAATCCAGTGCAGTTTTTCTTTGGCCTAAGCCTTAAAGATTAGTGTTTTCTGAAAGCATGCAAGCATACAAGATAAGAAAAGAACAAAACAGACAGCAATCAGTGTAAGTCAAAACAGATGCTGTAGCATACACTTTCACATGGGTAACCTTAATTTTAGGTCAGGTAATGTTTGTGGGTGCAGCTGCTGATTTTGGTAATTATCTGGAGAGATAAACTTCAGTTTTGGAGATGTACATTAGTTTTTGTTTGTTCGAAGTTAATAGGGATGGGGTGTTTCAAAAATGTAATTTTCAGGGTTTTTCATCAAAACAAAAATGTCTTGGAAAAAATGTGACAGGTTCAAATGAAGATAAGGAGAAACAACTTTATAAAAAATCAGGCTGGTAAATATTACTGTGTGCATTTAATACAAAAGTTGAAAATACACATTTAAAAATACTGTCATGTAATAGGAGGGAATAGCAGCTTTTTATCATAATGGCTATGCTATCCTTATTTTCTTAGAATGTAAATGGCTGTACAGATGTAGACAAAAGGAAAGAGTACTGAATTTTAAGAAGAAATGTGAAGTACAAATAGCAATGCCGCAGGTAAGACATTTGGAAAAAAATAACCATGCAAATTTGCCAAAGAAAGGATTTCAGGATGGATATTCAGCAGACTATCAGGAACAAAGAAAAAAATAGGAGTAATTATACTAATTGTTAGAGGGTCTCCAATAGTAACAGAAGAGGGGGGAAAGACAAAAATGGTAGATTTGTGGTAGTAAAGGGCTGTTGGCAAGGAGAGATTATCACAAAGGCATGTGTTTGTATTCCACCAAAAACTGCTATTATGGAGCTTAAAAAACATTTGAGTGAAATAATCAACTTTCAGCAGGTAATATTACTTATAGGTGGCAACTGGAACTTGATTTGCAGTAATGAGAATGTATTAGATAGATCTAGAAGGGAAAATCAAGAGGGTAGATTTATGAAGAAATTTATGAAATTATTTGGTATGGAAGATAAAAATTTGGTACCAGGAACTCGACAGACTCTACATAATATTACTTGATTTACCTTCAGTTTGTCGACTAACACAGATGTTGATATCCTGAAGGTAAACCACTCTACATTGAAATGGAACTGTAGTGAAAATTTTGAAAGGTTATTAGGGAAGATAGAAATATCTTCAGAAATTATAGCTAGTGACTGGAATAAAATGAAAATGGAGTTTAAGAATAGGCTAGAAATAAAAGAGAAATAGATACAGTTAAGCAGTAATAAAAAGGCTGACAAAATTTAAAGAACTACAGAATATCAGGAAAAAGAAGAGGCACAAATGCAGAGTGCTAAAGAGAAAATAAGAGAGTATCTGGATACTATACACGAGTTTAGAAAGATTGCTGTTAAATAACCATTTTTTGATAACTTTAAAACACAAAAACTTAACACAACCATTTAGCTTACAGAAAGAGAAAGTAGAAATGGTTGCTGCCAAACGTAAGGAGCCTATAAGAAGAAAAATAAAATAACCAGGGATTCTGTAAAGGTATTAGAGATATTTCTGACATTTTATGAACACCTGTATAAAGTAGAGATGTATGGAAATCGAGAAAGAGCACAAATGGAAACACTCATGGAAGACTTAATTATGCCAAGATTAGAGGTAGAACAGACTCAACAACTAACAGTTACAATAAGAGGGAGATGAGATAAAACCAGTGCTGTATAATGAATTTTCAGGAAGGTCTCTAGGAACAGAAGGTATTCCTGTGGAAGTTTAGAAGTTGGAAGAGAAGAAAAGGATTTAACAGTATTTAAAAAAAGAGAGATGAAGCACCGATATCTTAGAAGAAAGTGATGGTATTTTTTTTACTTAAAGATGGTAAAGACCCATCAGACCCAGCTCCATAGAGACCCATTTCAATTTTAAATCATCATTACAAAGGGATTATGCCTATACTAGCTGAAAGAATGGTAAAGGTTTTGCCAGAATTGGACCACTGTGGTTTTGTGGAGGAGAGGCAAACATTTGACAACATTAATAGAACAATGGTTATTCAGTGGGAAACCGAATGTAAGAAAATATCACTGTTGTTAGTGTGTCTTGATGCAGAGAAGACCTTCAACAGAGTAAGCTGGGATTTTATGAGTAGCATAAAGAAAGCATCTGCATTCACTGATAAGTTGTGTTTGAACAGAAGAACCAGGTGGAGTGTCCTGTTTCCCATTTATTTGCTTTTTATTTAGAGCCACTGGCAGAGAAAATAAGGGACTGAGAAATGCAAGGATATAATTGGCATGATAATCAAGAAAAGTTGGCTTTATTTGCAGATGCTGATATTTTGTACCTGATAAATCCAGAAAAAGACATGTCTGCAGTGTGGAATATTTTAAGACAGTTTCAAGTTTTTTCATAATATAAAATTAATGAAGACAAAACAAAAACTATAGATGTGAATTACATACCCATACATTAATTAGTTCAGCAATACCCATATTTATGGGGCATGATAAGATGAAGTATTTAGGAGCATGGACATCTTGGGCATCTTGGGGCAATGCAGCAATTGCCTCATGTACACAGACAACCCTCTCCTCCTACCACCCAACACTACAATCTGTGAGAGATGCACTTATATAGCCAAAGTGGAAGCAAAGGTCTCTTCACCCAAGACTGGACTAGACAATCAAGAGGAGAAGGGTAAACACTTGCACCACACCACACTCATCACATAGTTCCTCAAAACCTACACTACCAAAGCACACACATAGAAACACAAAACACACACCTACATTCACGGAGGCTCTCAATAAAAATCTGCTCAAGCAACAGAGACCTGCAAAGCAGAAATGCAACCAACCTCCACCCCCAACACAACCCAAATGACACATAGCCCACAAACTCAGTGTGCCACTCAACCATAGCCCATAAGGCATAACAACGTACCCAGCACTCTAGTCATAGGTGACTCTATAGTCAGGCACACTGATGTTCCACTCATCAGGCTAAACAAGGAGAAAGTTACTGTCAGCTGCCTATCTGGTGCCAGGATCCGCCACATAATGCACGTAATCAGTTCACTCCACAACAAGTACAAATATGACTGTTGTCATTGGCCATATTGGTGTGAATGACCTGAGACGTATCTCTCTGGACTGCATGAAAAGAGACATGGAGGAGCTCTCCGATCTTGTAGGCCAGGCAGGTATGACCCTAGCCCTGAGTAGCATCCTGCCATCACCCAGCATGATACCACAGTACAAGGACAAAATGATTGACTTCAACAATTGGCTAAGCTTCTGGTGTCATTCTAAGGGAATCCAGTATCTGTCTGCTTGGGATGACATGATCGACAGACCACGATGCTTTGCCAGAGATGGCCTGGACCTGTCGCCTTGGGATTCCGGATACTGGCTAAGGCTCTTGCCACCCCTATAGTGCCTTTTTTAGGCAAGGTTCAAATGACAAATTCACCACCATAACAGGTACAATCAAGCAAAATCTGAGGGTAATGCTACTCAATGCTAGAAGTCTAAACCTCAAAATGCACTCCTTAAAATGGAGAACATCGACATCTATGCAGTAACAGAGACCTGGTTCAAGGCTCCAGAGAGCACCCCTGCATTACCAGGCTATAATTCATACCGCACCTTTCGGCCACCTAACCTGGATGGAAACACTAAAGGTGGAGGCGTGTCCATATTAATTAAGGACATCCACACCTCCAGGCTAGTTGCTCAGCATAATGCATCTGAGATTATCCAAGTGCAACTAACTCTGGGCAGGACCGCAATCCAAATTGTAGCTTGCTACAGATCCCCTACCATGCCCTAGGATTCCCACTCCTCATTTCTTGACACACTGGAAAATATTAGGGTACAACCCAACACCCTAATAATGGGCGATTTCAACTACCCCACCCTTAACTGGGAAAACTACTCATGTACCAACTCTTGCTCAACATTTTCTGGAATTCATAAATTCCAATGCCTTGGATCAACTTATTCACACCCCCACTAGCAGCAGCAGTATCCTAGACCTGGTCATTACCAACATGGGCGACCGGTGTTCCACACCAGAGGTCAATTCCTCGTTGGTCAGATCCAACCAGAAGTTAATCACCTTAGACATCCACCCCCGCCCCCCCATTAGGGAAACCACCATAAAAAATATCTCCAAAGCCAACTTCACACTTCTCAAGACAGAAGTGGCAAACATCATGACACCCATGCAGATGGACAATAGAGGAATGACTTGAATCCTACACAAATGCACTTTATAAGCACTTACATGAGTGCATGGATTGTGCTATCCCTAACAGAACCAAGATGCTATCCTCCAAAAAAAGGAAGCCAGTCTGGTGGTCCCCTGGCATAAACAAACTCTACAACAGAAGAAAGAAACTGTTGCAAAAAAGAATAAAATCCCATGATTGAAGGAACTCCCTGGTCAGCCTCAGTAAGAAGCTGAGATCCCTCATAAAATCCTCCAAAGCTAGTTATGAAAACAAAATTGCCACTGATTCTAAAGGCAACCACAAAGCATTCTATAGCTATGTCAAGAATCTCAATGGCAACACTCAGATCTGCTCTGAGTTACAGCACAATGGCACAAAATATACAGAACCAACTGATATTGCCAACATCCTGGCAGATAGGTTCAGTGCTAACTTTAACCCCCTCTCACCCCCTAGAGGGCCCATCTCTATACCGGAAGAATGCAAAGTTCCTGTAATCACGGCTGCATAGGTAAAAAACACACTCTCCAAAGCCAAGAACACAGCATCCACGGGACCTGACAATATCCCAGGCTGTGTTCTACATGAACTACAGAATGAATTGGCACCCTTCCTAACTACCATGTTCAATCATAGCCTCACCTCAGGCTTTGTGCCCTCTGAATGGCGCACCATGATGGTTAGCCCACTCCACAAAGGGGGAGCCATGACAGACTCCGGGAACTACCGCCCCATTAGCCTGATGAGCCTGGTCTGCAAGGCCATGGAACGTATCATCATGGAACTCATAAACAAAGACATTAGTAATCTCCAAACTCTGGACCCTACCCAGTTAAGGTTTGTAAAAGGCAAATCATGTCGTCTAAACCTGATCGACTTCTTTGAAACAGTCACCAAAGCCATAGATGAGGGTAAGGTGTTCACACAGCTTATCTAGATCTCGCCAAGGCTTTTGACACCATCCCCCACTCTGGAATTATAGATAAGCTCACTAAACTAGGTATAAATCCCTAAGTCACAAGATGGGTTGCCAACTGGCTCATGGACAGAACCCACACTGTGAAAGCAGCAGACTCCAAATATGACTTTAGACCAGTGATAAGTGGAGTACCACAGGTTCAGTCCTGGGTCCTCTCCTGTTTGGTATCTACTTTTCTGAAGTATAGGCTAACACAGAAGATCTTTGGTTAACAAAGTTTGCAGATGACTGCAAACTAGGAGCCATAATCGAAACTCCTAACAATGTGGACATACTGAAAAAGGGCCTCACTGTGACAGATGCCTGGTGTCAAAGCCATGGCCTGAAGCTCAATGCCAAAAAGTGTATTGTCATCCCCTTTGGTAAAAACTCTGTACCCATGAACTACCACATAAGTGGTAGTCTACTTAACGCCGAAAGTGTGATGAGACCTTGGGACACAGGTGGAAAGTAGTCTCTCCTTTGATAATCACATCGCCACAGTGGTCAGGAAATCCTTCTATGTGGCTCACCTCATCACAAAAGGTTTCTCATCCAGAAAAAAAGAGGTCATTGTTCCCCTCTACTCATCACTCATTAGACCCATTATAGAGTGCGACACCCCTTTTGGTTATGTACCTCACAAGACATCTACAACAACTGGAAAGACCACAGAAATACCTCACAAAGATGATTACTGGCCTCAAACAGATGCCTTACACAGACCGTCTAAAAAAACTCCAGCTTTACTCCATCACATATTGCCTACTCAGAGGCAATATTTGCCTAAAATGCAAAGCTATGTCAAACCCAGAGCTGTTGGGCATGCTCCACTTAAAGAAATCCCAATTTCTCCGAGCTACATGCTCTAGGGATCTAAATCTTGTCACCACAATAAACAGAACATGCTGGAGGGATAGATTCCTGTCCCAGAGACTTCCCATACTATGGAACAGACTACCTATCTATGTCAAACAGAGCTCCTCTTTAGCACTCCTCAAGAAAAATCTTGATGACTGGATAGGAAATAAGAAATTCACCCCAGGGATCACTTCTGTGGCTCTGCTCGACAGGGGCACAGGAAAATAACTTTAATGGGTGGCGAAAGCCAGGGTACCTTTTTGGCTAGGCTTATATAGGCCCTAGGGCTAACAGCCTAGTACCTACCTATGAACCTATGAAGAAAAACAAGAGCACATTTGTATGTCAAGCCCCATTGGCAGCCATTTTGTGGAAAAACGTGTTAAATAAAATTCTATAAGAAGCACTCAGAATGATTTTGAGGTGTTAAAATGACAGAAAACAAAGATAAAGTGAAACAATTAGATTTTTTTAGTTTTAAGGTGGAGGCTTCCATTAAGTGACAATTTAATAAAGGTGTTTAAAGAAAAAACTGTAAGAAAACCAATAAATTACAAGAACATTTTGAATGACCATGAATTTCATTTGCCATTACTGATCATTATTGACTTTATCGCCTAGTGAAACCATTTTTTATTTTCACTTTTAGCAAACTGTAGAGCTTTAGAACTAAGTATATATATATTTTGCATGCATTTCAATATTGAAAGTATTTAAGTCAATATTGTATAACAGAGAAGGGATATGATGGATCCCTTCCTAAGACTTATGGTGATTTTTATATTGTTTTTAATTACTGTACAGTGTCTGTTTCCAGAAGAAAAAATATTTTAACACCTAGATATATTCTGTAATCAGGGCAAGGTACTGTAGGTATGTACATTATGGGATATCAGTTTCTAAACTGTTCACAAAAACACACCGACTCCTGGCACCCATAAACATGTTTTATTGCACTAATCATGTTTTACTGTATATGAGTCATACAACCTTACAGCTCCAGTGTTTATCTAAAAAATTTAAAACCAGTAGGAAGAGGACATTTGTCAGCTACAGTCTCCACCCTTCTGCCTTTCACAAACATACATCAGCTCCATTTAATTGTCATTAACATTTACAATGCTGGCCCATTTTTTTCATATCTTACTGAAGGTTTAAAATTCATGCAAATCCTTTTCAAGTTCATGTATGTACAATATGACATTGCCGCTGTAAAATATTTAATGCCAAAACTGGAAATGTTAAAATAAAAAATAAGTATGCTTAGGTTCAGAGGAGATGACTAGGCTAGCAGCTTAAGAACCCTTACAAACCTAGCCAATATAACCCAACTTAATCCAATATTTGGCCCCTAGGGGCAAGAGGATGGCATAGATTTGTGCCTATGCAGTGAGTATCTTACAGATTGCCCCCATCCATAAGGGACATAGGCACTACCCCAGGTGTGAATTTGTGATCCCCCATCCATTGGTCCAAATTAGTTTTGAAGAGGGCTAGGGAAGCTCTCTGCTTAATGTAAATAAGCCTGTTCCAATGAAGGGGCAATCTCTGAGATACATTTTTGTCTCTCCAGTATGTTTTGTTTGAGTTGCTGACTAAGTTTAGATCCCTAGATCGGGTGACCCTCATTCTGTTTCACTTGCAGATGTGTAGCAGTTCCATCAGGGCTGGGTTTGTGAGTGCCTTGTAGGTCAGGCGTAGGCCACCCCTTAATAGTCAGTAGTACACAGGGTAAAGGGATAGGGCTTTTAGTATAAACACGTAGGACATGTTGTTTACACCCTGTATTTTTCTTTGTGAAGAACCTCTGAGGTCACTTCAGCTGCTGTAAGTGCCTAATCAAGTACATTCCAAATGGCAAATTACACTCGATTATTAGTCTGAGTGCTGAGTACAGCTGGACTATAATTTCCTTGGATCCATATGCCATAACTTTGCTTATAAGTTGTGCCACATAGAGGGACTTCCTCACCAATGAGGACACATGGCGGTCAAAGTTCAGACTATCTGTCACTGTACCTAGACCTCTCACTTCTGATTCTAGCTTTAGGGGTATGCTATTGATGTTGTAATTTGCAGAGGTATTTGCTGTCCTAAGGGGTGGGGTCATGAATTTTTTACACATTTAGTTTTAGGCCATGGTTCTGGCACCAATCATTTGTCTGATCTAGACCCTCCTGAAGGATATCTACAGCTTTGATGTTTTCAGTGATTGCCCTCAGCTTGGACTCTTCAGCAGATTTTGTCATCCAGAGGCCTTCCACATTAACCTTGACGTGTGAGAAGAATATTCAGAGCAGCAGTGGTCCCAGCACTGAGAACTGTGCCACATCACTAGTAACTGGCCTCTTGCTGGATCTGGATTCACCCACTTTAACCACATATGTTCTGTCCATGAGACAACTGGCTATCCATCTGATGATGTAGAGATTTATGCCCAGTTTTGTGAGTTTGTTTATAATACGTGAGTGAGGAATTGTGTCAAATTCCTTGCCCAGGTCAAGTTGTGCAGTATGTGCTGTTTTACCATCATCAATGGCTTTAGTGACTTTCTCAAAGAAATTCACCATATTCAGTAGGCATAAACTCCCCTTGACAAAGCCAAATTAGATTAGGTCCAGTGTTTGGAGATTTTCTGTCATTTTTTATCAGGTCCATGATTATTCTTTCTATGGCCTTACATATATTACATATGACTAGTCAAACTTATGGGTCTGTAATTTCTCAGGTCAGTAGATGATCCCCCCTTTATGCAGAGAGATGACTGTCACTGTCCTCCACTGTATCGGGACAAAGCCAGTCCAGAGGCTGTGGTTAAATAGAGATCCTAATGAGCCTGGTAAGTCCTGATTTAAACTGTTTAAGAGACAGTCTGATATATCATCAGACCCCATTGAAGCCATGTTTTTAACTTTAGAGAGAGCAGTGGCAACCTGTTCTTTGGTGATAATTGGCAGTGGAGTGTTGGGAGGTATTTCTTGGGTAGGTGAACTGTGGGTGCTGGAGAGGTGAAATTTCAGCTGAATTTGTTGGCCAGCAAATTTGGTATATCTTCTGGCTGAGTGTAGGTGATGCTATCTACAAGTAATTCTGCACATTGTTGGATGTTGCCCTTAAGACTGTGGACATAACTGAAAAATGCCTTATGGTTATCCTTAGCTTTGGAGGCTATTTTTACCTCAAAGTCTGCTTTCAGAGAATTGACTAGTTCCATGATTCACTTGTTTACACTAGTGAGGGACTTTTTGCTCAGCTGTGCACATTCCCTCTTACTTCTCAACAGGATTTTCTTTCTTTTGTTATACAATAGTCCATCATAATGACTTGTTTTTGTGGTTTGACCTGGGTTTATTTAATGTGGCACTGTTGCTTCCATGCAGTTGTTTATATGGTTATACAGGGCTTTTGTGTACACCTCTGCATAGGTTTCTGTGTTTTCTGGATTTGTGGAAGCTTGGAAAAGAGCTATGCTATCCCTTAAGAGAAGGTAATTTATCTTAGAGAAGTTCTTAAAGTTTTGGGGTTAGGTGGGAGGACTAATTTTACCTGTATTTCAAGGGAGACCACTTTGTGATCTAATCTTACCAATGAGGATATCACACGGGTGGGGGGGGGTGCAGCACTCTCCATTATTTGTGAGTACCTGATCTAGGACAGTGCAGAATAGGTGCTCCAGGGCATTTGAATTTTCAAAGTCAAGAAATCTTTCAGCCTGCATGATAGTGGTGTGCACTCCACAATTAATGGAGGGGTAGTTAAATTCACCCATGAGTATAGTATTGGGCTGGATGGTGAGTGATTCTAGTAAGTTTAGGTATGATGTATGAGTTTCCTGGTTCATGGTGGAGGACCTGTAGCTAGCAACAATATGGTAATGGATTTCCTCACGGTTAGTTGGACATGGAATAGCTCAAGCATCTCATATTGTTTGACAAGCCTTGAGGTGTACTTACCCTTTATTTAGATAGATACACCTCTGCCTTTTGCTTTCTCATGTTCAGTGGGTGGTCGGAATGTGTAAAAGGCATTTTAGTCATGCAGTGCCAGAGTGTTTTCCGTGGTTTTGACCCATATTTCAGTAACTGCACAGACATCAACATTCTCCAGGGTGAGGAGAGCTTCCAGGAAGTGTACTTTCTTGTTGAGACTCCTAGGATTGAGCAGTAATACCTTTAGCTTGTCCTGATTAGCTTTTATCTTGGAATGTTTGTCTTTTTGCAATGCCTAAAAATGGCACAAAGGGGTAGATAATGTTTTGGCCAGTATACGAAAGCCTAGAGGTGACAGGTGAAGACCATCCATGGCAAAGCAACATGGCCTGTCAGCCATGTTCTCCTAGGCTGATAAGTATTGGACCCTTTGGAATGACACCAGTAGCTAGGCCAATTGTTAAAATTGATTATTTTCTGGTAGTATCGTGCATCATCGAGATAGTAGAATGCTGCTCAATGCTAGACTCATACCTGCCTGTGGCACATATTCTGACAGCTCAGTCATGTCTCTCCTCAAATAGTCCAAGGGGCTATGTCTCAGGTCATTCATGCCCACATGGACTATGACTGAGTCATACTGGTACTTTGGGGTAAGTGACCTGAGTGTTTGTGTGATCTGGTGAATCCTGGCCCCTGACAGGCAAGTAACTATAACCTTTCCCTTATCTGGCCTGGTAAGAGGGACATCAGTGTGTCTCACAATGGCATCTCCTCTGACCAGAATATTGGTTTGTGAAGTGTTTCACCTTATGGGCTTGGTAGCCGAGACACAATGAGATGTTGGCTTTGTGTTGTGATGGGAACTGTCTTGTTTTTGTGCACGTGGAATTTGAGGACTGCTCTTGAGAGGCCTTTGAGGTTTGAGTAAGTTACATGTGAGCACCTCCACATATATGGGTCTAAGTGTGTGGTCCATTGCGGGTACGGTGAGTGATGTGTGTGAGTTGCTGACAAACTATTTGTTGTTTTTTGTGTCCGCATGTGAGAGTCTAGCCTCCAGTGTCAATGTATAACTGCATCTCTCACATACTGTATTTCTCTATGGTTGTCAGTATACATAAGGCAATTATTACATTGCCTCAGGATGCCCGTGTCCACCAAGCTAGATGCAGAGATGGCAGGAAAGTGCCCAACCATGGTTGCAGGTCCTAATGTGTACTTGAAATGAAAGATCTGGAGGGTGTTTGCAACTGGATGATGGAAGGGTGCTTGCTTGGTGTAATCTGCAGCTAATCTAATCAGCGATGGTGCCCAGTGCCAAACCAGATGCTCTCTGAGCAGCAAAAGTATTGGATGCTATAATAAGGTAAGGCAGACTGAAATAGTCCTCACTAAATGCATAAATGCTGCTCGACGCACAAACTAGTTGTCCTATGAGTAACAAGGGACTGAGGTAACATTCCGAGGTGGTTTGTAAAGAGAAATTTCAACTTCTGGTGATTACATGTATACAAGGCACCAATAATTGCTGCTGGGTGAAGAGCAGCTTCTCACAAATACAAAGCTTATATACACTGAGAAAAAAAAAAAACAAGTTTTACACTAACCATGCCCTAATGCCAATCAGGTAAGCACACAATGAGCTTTCCACCAGCAACTTCCAGCTCATATAGATGAAATCAACCATCCTGTCACAAGAGTACAGACTTTGACCCTCTTAATGTAAAATGAATGGTTTGGAGCCCAAGTGTTAAGGAACTATGAAACACTTGACACAATGTATTTCAATGCAGAGCAGCAGCCTTTACAGCAGTTTGGTTAAAGTGCAAAAAAAAAAAATAAATAGCACAGTAAACTTTCATAATGTAATGAAAATAAGCAATGCTTCCAGACGTTTGCATCTGTACAGGGCACTGGCACAGCAAGCAGCTCTGTGCAAATGTGCTGAATATATAATGAGCACTGGAAATACAGAAAACTGACTACTGAGCTCGCAGGCCAATAAAACTACACTTAGAGCCCCTTTGTGCACTTCTCAACTCAGGCCAGATAAACATGTACTGCCACTAGAAGAATAATCCCAGTCCTTGTAATGTAAAAGCACAGTGAAAGAGTGTCTGGAGTAAAATGATACCACAAGCAAACTTACACTTAAGGAAAGGCAACAAGAAATTTAAGATAGCAGCAGTGTACTTTAAACCGCTTATAAAAATGTGATTATTCGATAAAAGTACTTAATTTTATAGAAATAAGCCAAGAGCCACTCGATTGTGCAGAATTTATAAAGGCACTAAAAACAAGGTAAGCTGCTTAATAAACCCTCCAGCCAATAAAACAACTACATGCAGGAATCTCTAATGTGTTTCCTCAACTTATGCAGACTACGCTATCACCGACTGCCACTAGATGGGAAAGCCAATGTTTTCGTGCTGCAAAACCAGCTTCCTAGAGTGTAAAAATATATACTACTAAATTCAACAGCTAGCTAGATAATGAATTCAGAGCACATAAATTAGCAGAAAAGACAATGAGGGGCAAAATGCACTTTTTTAAATAAGCACAAGGAAAGGCAAATAATTCAAGATATAAACCAACAGCGTAAAAAGGGAGGAACTTATAAAGGTCAACTTACAGTAAGGGTGGGCAGCTTAAAATCACCAAGTTTAAAAAGCAGATCAAGGAATGAGAGTGGGTGGGGAAAAAAACAACCAGCAGGGAGTCACTTACTGTGCTTGTAGTTTTTGCAGGCCTTTAGTCCTATAAGAAAATGCTCTGTGTATTTAAGTATCACTCAAGAAACAAATTAACCAGTGAAAAAACAAGTGAAATGTGCTGTCTAGGAAATTTAAGTGTCTGTCTGCCACATAGAACAGAAACACAGGGTTGGGAGGGTGGTCTAATGGTTAAGGTGTTTGCCTTACAAACACAAGGTGCAGGGGGAGGTCTCTCAAGGGGGAACTGGCTAAAAGCTAAAAAAAAGGGCAGTTAGCTTAGCACTAACCTATGAACCTATGAACCAAGCAGAAAACAAAATGGACCAGGTAAAACAAAAAGCAGCTGTATCAGTTTAAGCAATTCACAGACAAAAAAAAAAAAGATTTACTTTTCTCACCCAGCAGGGAGTTGCCAACAGTGCTTGTACTTTTTGCAGGCATGAAGACCTAATATTAGATTCCTGGTTCCTTCTGTCACAACTGGATTGATTTGATGAGGAATGAATGCTGTGAGCAACCGTCTCAGGATATTAATGGATATTACATGTAAATGGGACACATTGCAGTCTTGTAATATGACAGACCCATACTAAAGCCAGTTATTTGCTGTAATGAACTACTCATAAATAGACTGCCATCCATCCAGTCTTTAATTTATTACACTAATACATGGGATTATTTGAATTTTCTTGGGACATAACACAACTTCTGCTTTACTCCGAAGTAACATATAAAAGGTGTTCTTTATTTGATTAATTGTAATATATGCTATAACAGTTTATACAGAAGTTTAATAATTATAACAGCTGTTATCTCATAGAACTGCAGCAGCACAGTGGGAGCCAGTTTGTCACAGGTACATTGGGTTCTGGGAAGCACCAACCTTCACACAAGAAAATTATGTTTGGGAAGGAAGCTGTGCTGCCCTCTTAAATGATACTGTTCCTTAAATTGACTACATATGTGTTTTTGTGTTCATATGTATATAGGTTCATAGGTTCATAGGTTCATACTAGGCTATCTGCCCGAGGGCATTTACAAGCCTAGCCCATCGTTTTGTGGCTTAGGCCACCCCTTTAGTATGGGGAACTATACCCATTATTTTTCTGTGCCTCTGTCGAGCAGTGACACTGAGGTAATGTATATGTATAGGTGAACATCAATACATATGTGTGACCATATACATGCAGACACACACACTTGTGTATAACTATGAAAACAAAAAAGGGCTCTGAAAAAAACATCAGAAACTAAAGTTATGAAGTTGTTTGCTCTGCTGCAATATGAGCCATTGGGATTCATCCTATAACTGTTAGAGCACTGAAGTTTTTAGGTATTACAAGGAAAATGAGTGGAGCCAAAAAATGAAAGAAAAAAAAAACCATTTTGAATGACCACTTCGGTTTGTAGGCAGCCACAGTCATTGTCTCTGAGAAGTCTGATCTATGACCAGTATGTTATTCATGTAGGCTTCCACAGAAGTAAGATCCTTTTAAATTCTGTTAGAGGGAAGCTAAGCCAGGCAGAATGAACAGAGTGGAGAAAACTGTTTTTAGCTGTGGCACTAGACAGACAATTACACAAAGACCTATTCATGTAGGCTTCCACGGAAGTAAGATCCTTTTAAATTCTGTTAGAGGGAAGCTTAGCCAGGCAGAATGAAAAGAGTGGAGAAAACTGTTTCTAGCTGTGGCAATAGACAGACAATTACACAAAGACCATCTTTATTACTCATTGCTAACAGTAGTTTCTACAAAAATAGCGTTCCTAATGATTTGTTTCATGCTGAAAGATCAGACATTAAGGAACACTGGTCATCTCTCCTATCAGTTGAGAAACTCATGGCGGAGAGTTGAATATTTCCAAATTTTGCCTGACATTACCGATGCCAGTGCCTGTTTCCCATGCCTCCACTCTGCCAACTGGTACATCAGGAGTATCTGCCCTCTGCTGATAATAAGTAGCAACAGCTTTTCTCAATAGTGTGTCTGCTACCAGCTTATTATTTATTTTATTTTATTTATTTAATGTTTATTTATCAGGAAAGTCCAACTTGGAATGAGCCAATTTTCAGCAGAGGCCCAGGGAGAAATGCTCCAGATGCATGTCTTTGTAATGTGGGAGGAAACCAGAGCACCCAGAGGAATCCCCCACAAATGCAGGGAGGACATGCAGACTCCACATAGAAAGTACTCCAGCTGAGAATCAAACCAGAGAACTTCTTGCTGTGAGACAACAATGCAAACCGCTGCACCACTGCACCGTCCGGCTGCTTTTTGGGCATCTGCAGCCCAAATCTGACAGGCAAGCAATTTTAGAGGTTAGGCACCTGTAGGCCTAAAGCCATCCAGCAGGCATAAATGCAGCTGCCCTTAGGCAAGAAACCTCACATGCTGCCTTATCTTATTCGAGTAGGATCCAGTGGTTAGAGTAACAGCCAGGTTTGCATCATTGTGAGAAGACTTGACCAGATCCCCTTGGCTGGAGTTTCTATTTTTTTTCCATGATTTAACAATCTTAGCAAAGAATCATGCAATCTTTTCTTAAATACCTGCAGAGACAATATACCAAAGCCTTTAAATTACCCATACCTCTCCATTAGCCCTAAAAGATTCATTCTGTTACCTCAGAAATAACAAACCAAGCTTTACTACCTTAAAATTTACTCTGTGGACAATAAGTCCTGTAACACTGACGGATTATAAGAGCATGTCTTTACTTCATCTACTCTTACAATCCATCCTGGTAGTCTTCCAAATGAAATGTTGAGTTCATTGATCTTGCTGCTAGGATACCAGATCAAACTTGCTAGCTAAACATCTACCCAAAAATGTAAGAAAAGAAGCATTACAAACAACATTTGATCAGGTGGGCATAACTGCATGGCATTTGCATTTGTTGTTATGCCTACTGATGAGAAAACTTTTTAACAAGCCTTTTGAATATGCAGTTTATTCTGTTTGCAACATATCTGCTCTGAGTGAGAGGAATGAGTGCCTGCCAGCCATTAAGGACACATACCAGTCACTAAGGAGATGGTATGTGCAGTTAGCATAATTGGTGTCACATGTTCTCCAGCCATCCTCAGTATTTTCTCAGGTAGAACTACAGGGGTCATATTTGTACTCAACTTACTACCCAAGCTACAAACTCATAAGAAGGTAAAATAAATTTTGTTTTTCACTTATCAGTTTGAGGAATGAATAATATGAAAAATGACAGCTTGCCCACATTAACTGAGAGTGGTGTTACAAAGTTGATGGCAGCCTTGTTTCCCTTCCATACAAAGGAGAATGTTATGGGAAGAAAATAAAATCTCAAGATCGAATCAGTCATTTTTGTTAGTTCCTTAGTACAAGAATGAGGGGATGCAGTAAGTTTTTACTCCCAGTTCATTCTGGTTCCCCAAAAGACTGAAATCTGAGACTCATTTCTGAACCTGGAGTTTATAACATTTCCTTTACTACAAATAGTCATGTGCTGTTTCCTTTGTAGTGTTCTTCGCCTGTCTCCACATCAGAAGCCATCAAAGGCTAAGTTTCAGTTCAGCATTTTGCTGTTTGGCCTAGCTTCAGCACTACAAATTTTCCAGATACCTCTAGCTCTCTGGAGTAGATGGATAATGCCATGATTAGACAGCAGATGATGGCCTGGGAAATAGATCAGATGGCTTGGGGTTGATTAGTGACTTATGCACTACAAAAGTTAGTAGGGGAAGGTAGCAAGGAGTGATCAGTGCTGCCTTTACAAGGCTGGGAGGGCAGAGACAGTAGCTCAGTTTGGTGCATGACTGACACCCAGCGGAGGTGAAATGTTCCAGCAAATGCAACTTAAAGGGCTGGAAAGAAACAAACACACACGCACGACACATTGCAGCAGGTACAAACATACCTCTCAACTGCCCAGATTTTTGCCTCTTATTTTTGGTCTGCTCCTCATAAAATTTGTGATTTCTGGCAAATCACTGGATGATCTGAGGATTGAAGTCATTAAATAACATACATTTGAGTTTCAGACTTCATATCCTTCAAAAAATGCATGTTAATAGAAACTCTGTTATTCTAGCAACTTTCTAAGTTTATAAGAGCAGTATCTAAAATATTTTCCTATTTTTGGGCCTTTGTTCCCCCATTTTGTCAGGCTTTCTCCAGATCTCTAGCAGCAGGAGTTTGAGGTATGGGTACAAACCCTGTGGGGGCACAGATACTCAAGGGGTTTGCAGTGTTTTACTTCTGCATGCTTAGGCTGCACCAGGGGAGGGAAGTTTCCCATGACTCTCTCTCTCCCTCTCCGTCAAGGGGAATGAATGGGACAGTCAGGTCACACAAGGACTTTTGATCAGTAGGCAATGCAGAAAAAAGGCACAGAAAAACTTTTACCATGTGCGTCTCCTTAACTGCCTGCAACAGAAATCAAATCATACCATCTGCCTATGTAAATATGACCAACTTCTAACTGAAGAGCCTTAGTCATACACAGGGAGTTGCAGGGACTGTATCTTGGACTATTTACTTACTCATTCTGCCACATCTCCAGCTGTATAGTCCATAGGAGTCCATATGGACTTTATCCAAGGCACGGTCTTTTTGCCAAGGGCGCGGGTAGTGCTCAGTCGCATGTCTTCCAGGATGTTTCCTGAAAGTGTACCTTCGCCTGTTGTTTCTCCACTATGTTGCTGTCAATACCATCATTCTTTCTTGTACCTGAGAATAAAAATTCTTTAGTGGATTCTCAATTTCCTATGGACACAGGGAGATGCTGTACTGAACATCTGAGGTGAAGTATCATCTGTTTGCATACATTTTCTTTTTTCCTCATCTGTATCTCTCTCTCTCTCTCTCTGTCTCTGGAACCTGAATAGCAGGAAGTACTTTCTTACATTATGGGGAAATCAGCACCACAAAGCCATTAGATTTGTACTTCTCTGGAAATTAAGTAACAAGAATGTTACACATGCCTTCATAGTTGCAAGAGCAGCACTTTTCTCACTTCAGGTGGTTCTCTTCAACAGTTATCAATTTCGGGGAAGTACAGTTATTATTTTGTCCTACCAGCCAGGGATACTGTGGTTTATCAATCTGCAGTAATTGTTATCCTTTCCCACAAAGATGGGACCCCCCTTCTGAGGAGGAATGTTTACCACACTAGACTCCAGACCCTTCACATGTATGCACGTTTTGTGTATCCTGTAGAGTATGTCTCATGGAGCTCTCCGAGGATGTTATCATAATTTTGAAGATGATTTACTCATTCAACCTATAAAATATATTTTGAGAAGTGGAATCCTTTCATACATTGGTTATTTAAGTCAGCATAAACATTCATTCCAGATTCTCACTGCTTATCAGGCTAACTTAGATATTTGGTACATCTGGGAATTAGTTTATCTTATTTAAAAATGAAGTTAACTGGACAGTATTATGATTGCTTTTGAGGTGCGTGTACAACCAAATCTTCAGACAGAACCCAGGTCCATCTTGGAGCCTCAGTATTACTCTGGAGTACATTATTTTAGTGTGCACCGAATCCATTTCCTCTTCAAATATTTTCTTTTTTTGGAAGTACATCATCTTAGTTTGGGCGGTCCATATCTAATTGCAGCTGTGCCCCATAAAACTATGCCTTAACTTTTCACAGGGACAAGTTTGTTCTTAGAAGTAATACAAGCTTGTTCCCACTCAGACCTTCTATCATTCATGTGGCTGGCAAGCAGCTCATTCATTGTTCCCTTTTTTTTTTTTTTTTTTTTTTTTTTTAACAAGGTCACTCAAACAGGTTAAAGAACATTTAGCTAATTGTGGCAGTGCCTTGACAGAAAATACATCCATTTATTTACCTTTTTTGCCACATGTAATGATGGATACTGTTTCTGAGTAGTGCTGTGATATTTCAAATGACTCTCCAAATGTCTTGTCATTTTCCAAAAGGATGGAATTTTTTTAGTGGAACAGCCATGATATTGTGGCTATCTCTGCAACTTTCTTATAACCTATAGAGGAAATGCATGCAGCTGCTACACTGGCTATCATTAGTGCAGTGCAGTGGCTTCATGTGAGGTTGATTCCCATAACTTTCACATACACATTAAGCAGCTCTGTGCAATATTTTAGGATGATAGGAGGTTCCTAGGCTATTGGCCCTCAGGCCCTTATAAGCCTAGCCAAAAGTTTAGCCCATCTTTAAACAAGTCAGCACCCAAATCCCCTGTCCAGCAGGGACACAGGTGGAGTCCCAGGGTTGTATTTTCTGTTTCCCATCCGGTTATCCAGGTTGCGCTTAAAAAGGGAAAATGAGGTACTCTGATTGATGTGGAGAGGGAGTGTATTCCTCATATGGGGTAGTCTCTGGGACACAAGTCTGTCCAGCCAACAAGTTCTATTGATATCACAGACCAGGTTGAGGTCGCACATATGGGTTACCCAAGTGGAGCTTGACTTGTGGATATGCAACAAGTCCCATCAAAGCGGGGTCAGAGATTGCTTTGTATGCCAGACAGAGGTCACCTCTGAGGAGTTTGTATGAAACTGAGTAGAGGGACAGGGCTTTTAGCCTGTCTGTGTAGGGTAGAGGTTTGAGGCCCTGGATTTTCCTGGTGAGGAACCTCTGTGGTCTCTCCAGCTGCTGCATGTGCTTTGCGAGGTACATGCCGAAGGGGGGGGGGTTGTACTCAATAATTGGCCTATAAAGGAAGAATGCAGGGATGTTTTTGACCTCTTTGTCCCTGGATGAGATACCCTTACTTATGAGGTGGGCCATCTAGAAAGTTTTCCATAAAACAGAAGCAACATGGTAGTCAAAAGTCAGGTTGCTATCAACCTGGGTGCCCAAATCCCTCACTACTGATTGTGTACTTAGGACATTGTTATTAATGTGATAACATGTAGGGATGTCACTCTCCCCAAAGGGGATGATGATGATTTTTTGGTATTCAGCTTGAGGCCATGTTTCTGGCACCAGTTATTTTTTTGGGTGAGACCCTCTTGCAGGACATCCACATCACTTGGAGAATTGATGACCGCACCCAGCTTGCAGTCATCTGTAAACTTGGTCAGCCATAGCCCACTAGTTTTGGCCTGCACCTCAGAGAAGTATATCTCGAATAACAGAGGCCCCAAGACTGATCCCTGGGGTACGCCACTTGTTACGGGTCTACTGCTTGAGGTGGCTTCCCCTATTTTGATTAGGTGAGTTCTATCAGTGAGCCAGTTTGCTACCCATCTGGTAACATTTATTTGTTGACTGGGAAAGTCCACTGGGCTTGGGACCCATTTTCAGTGGAGGCCCAGGGAACAATATCGATTGATGCCTAGTTGAGTTTATCTATTATGCCTGAGTGGGGAATAGTGTTGAAGGCTGTGGCCAGGTCAAGGTAGGTGATGTGCACCATCTTCCCCTTATCCATGGCTTTGGAGGCTGTCTCAAAGAAGTCGACCAGATTTAACAGACATGACCTCCCCCTTGAGAAAGCCAAACTGTGTGGGGTCAAGTGTTTGGAGGTTGCCAATGTCCCTGTTAATGAGGTCCATGATAATCCATTCCATGGCCTTGCAGATCAGGCTAGTTAAGCTGATGGGTCTATAATTTCCCAGATCGGTGGACATTCCACCTTTGTGCAAAGTGATGACACTGGCTGTCCTCCACTTTGCTGGGACAAAGCCAGTACTCAAGCTTTGGTTGAATAGGATGCCTAATGGTGTTGCAAGTTCATGCCTGAGTTCATGTGGGATGCAGCCTGGGATGTTATTGGATCCCATGGAGGCTGTATGTTTTTGTCTTTTGAGAGGGCAGTGATGACCTGTACCCTAGAGATAAGGGGCTGGGGGCAGGTACTGGGGATGTCCTGATGGGGTGACAGAGGGGAGACATTTTTGCTGAATTTGTCAGCTAGTAGATTGGCTATATCTACAGCATTTGTGTATGTGGCGTCCTTGACCACCAGTTGTGAGCAGACCTGAGTGCTTCCTTTTAGACTGCAGACATATGTGAAGAAGGCCTTATTATTGTCTGTAGTAGATGTGGCCAATTTGGACTAAAGTTGTCTTCAGAGGATTTCACTAGTGCTCTTATTTGCTTGTTCAGGCTAAGGAGAGATTGTTTCCAATTGGGCACCTGCACCTTCTTGGTCCCGGACAGCAATTTTTTCCTTTTGTTATATATTTTATTTATTGCAGATGTCCACCAGACATGATTACTCTTCCATGCAGACGATTTTGTCCCTTCAGGGATTCCTGAGTCCATACATCTATATAAATACTCTTATAGTACTTTGGTGTAGATTTGGACATTGGTGCCAGTTCTTACTGAGGGGGAGGTGGCTGTGAAGCTGTTTATACCGTCCCTCAGGAGGTTGTAATCAACTTTGGAGAATTTTTTTGTTTGACCTTAGCTGGGGGGTTAGAAGAGATGGTGACTTCAAAAGTGACCGCTTTATGGTCTGATCTTACCAGGGAGGATGATACTGTAAGGGTGTTGCCGTGGTTACTCATGTTGGTTAATATCAAGTCCAAGATATTACCACATCTTGTGGGGCTATCGACTAGCTGTGCCAAGGCATTTTGCATTGATAAAATTGAGGAATCCCTGGGCATTTGTGTTCTGGCATGAGTAGTTTTATCACAACTAAATCTCTTGGTGGAACTTATCTAGTGACCAATTAATTGGCTTCACTTTTATAACATATTGCAAACTGTATTCTGTAACAGGTTTCTTTCAGTCATGTGGTTCTACAGAGATCCCTCCAATAACTGTGAGAGGGATACCTTGACACATTTCCTACTTGGAACTTATTTCAGCTCTCCCTATGATATTTGACAATACTATCTCTATGGAATTCAGTTTCATTTGTGATTCATGCTGAAGAAGTATAACTTAAGGTGGTACACTTAAGAACTTTTAACTGCTGATGCTCAAAGGTGGAGTGGGGACCTCTCTTCCCTCCATTCTTCTCTCTAGTATGATTTTCCAGCAGCTCTTTATATTTTGTATCATTATAGTTTCCTGATTGTTGCTCAGATTGTATGTAGGACTGGATCTTAGTGTGTCTACTCTTTCTTTTTGTTTTAGTGGAGGGAATAAATGGAGGAAATACTTCAGTGACAGGGATTTTTCTACTTGTTACACATGCTATCACAGTCTTGATTTTAGGATGATCTCAGTCATGGTTGACTCGTGGCTCATGAAATGATTCTGTAATGTGATCGTGCAGCCTTGGTTCCTTACAACAAATAAGCAAGTTTTCATGTGACAGACATCCCATCTGCTCAGATTTCACTTTTTCTTTTCTGTGTTCTACTTTTTCAGTGCCTAGATATTTCTCTCAGAGTTAGGCCTCTACTGCACTGAGGTTATTTTGCCAATGAAATAGCTTGGTGGTCAGATCCATGATACCTGTATCTGTTCTGAGTCTCTGGTGTATATTTAGAATTCATTTTAATATCATGCATTTCTGTCCACTGAACAAGGGGTGTAAAGACTCCTTGGCGAGCTGAGAGTCAGGAATACATGCACAGTGCCCACTCCAATGGAATTAATATCCGGGAAACATTACCTGTTCAGTGCTGGTGGCACCGACTTTGGAAAGAATTTTCACATTAATGTGATGGGCTTCCCTTTTGGTATTTTCAAGTAGCAAGTGGTAACTCTCCCAAGTTCTTTATGTGATGGTTGTAAATCATTCAAGATAGAAACTGACCTTAATGTAATAATAACTGTACACAACATAATCAGTAAAGATCTGCACAGGCAGCTTCCAGAAGGTTGTAGTAGTCTGGATTATGTGCTGAATATGAGCATCCATATTCAGTTAAGAACAGATGTGGTTAAGGAAATACTCGATAAGTCTTCAGAGAATGCTGTGCGTTAGTACATTATGAAGGTTAGTTGCAAGACCTGGGGCAAAGTGGCAGAACAGGTCTATATTATCTAATCAAAGAGGCATTACAGCGAATGCCTCTTCATCGACCCCTAAAGAGCAAACCACCAATTACGCAAACAGCCAAATCAGCAATTTTTTTCCTAGGGAAAAAAATCACTGATTTGGCCAGAAACAAAACATCACTAACACCTCAAAGTTGGGGCCTTCGACCCCCCCCCCTAACTAAATATACCAACTCTGAGATTGCACTACAGTGGGGAAAGGGGCAAATTCATGCTGATGGCCAAGCGATTTTTTTTCCCTAGGGAAAAAAAAACACTGATTTGGCTGTTTGCATAACTGCCGCTTTGCTCTTTAAAGGTCAATGAAGAGGCATTCGCTGTAATGCCTCTTCAGTTAGATAATATAGACCTGGCAGTTGGAAATTGAAAACATGCTTTCTCTCTCTCTTTCAAATACACAAACGTGATAACTAGTTGAAAAAAGATGGTGTTTTGCCTTTTTAAGGAAACAGAATCCTGCTGAAGGCAAATGCATTCATATTGTCAGTCTTTTCTTTTTTTTTTTTTTTTATTGAACAAGAAACATCTTTATTAAATTATCACTTATGACATAGGCAACGACACATTTACATAAATGAAAACAAACCATACTGACGTAATTTTAGTTGCAAACATTATACATCGCTTATAATCTATGCAGTCACTTTCAAACATTACATAGCTCATTCAGATCCTGCCTTCTTTTAAACCTCATTCTTTGTCTGCATGCATTGTTCCCATAATTTCTATTTTATTCTATGTAATATGCTGCTACCCTTTTCTAAAGATCTCATTTCAGTTGTTTTATCTCTGTTACTAATTCACTACTTCTAATACAGTTGATTTAGACTTTAATTTCCATTTTCTAGAAATTGCTTTTTTTGGCAGCCACCATAATTAGACTCAGCAAGGCCTTACTCTTTTCTAGACAATTCTGATTCTGTATCATAGCTCAAAAATAATTTCCTTAGTCATACCAATTTGCTCACCCAGTATTTCTGATAGAGTAGTCTTGCAGGGAATTTTTAAAGTCTGCTAACTCATTACACTCTCAGAAAATATGATCTGATGTTGTAAATCTTCATTTATTCATTACAGATAGGACCTCAGTTCCATCCTCGGAACCGATACGGCTGTTTCCCAGCTCACTCAAGCCAAAAACTCTCAGCTAAGAACCTACCCAGAGTGCCCCTCTCCTAGATACTCCAGATCTTGTTTGCCGCTTTTCTAGTCAGACGTGTTAGCCATCTCTCTCACAGCTAAGTAGCAAATTGTTAATTTTATGACAGTTTTTCTTCAGAATTACAACATTTTTAGTCAAGTTAGCTTTTTCACACTGTCGCCTATAACCTAAGCCTATTTCCTACCCTTTTCCTTGGTAATTTAATTTTTTTTTACCTTTTTTTGGTACTGTCCCTCTCTCCTGTCTTTGACAGGCCTTCCCTTTTTACTAGTGATATTCTTTAAAATAACATCACTGGTATTTTCTCCCTTAATTTTTCTATAGGATAGCATTGTTACCTTACCATGTCAGACAAAGCTAAGTTGGGATTTAAACAGTGTGACAAGTGTGGACGTAAGATGCCTAACTCAGATACACATGTCCGTTGTGTCTACTGTTTGGGCATGGATCACATTAAAACTGACTGTGACATTTGTGCTAGTTTTAGTAATCAGACACTAGCATAACGTAAGAATAAACTTATTTTAAAAGGTTTACTCAAGACACTTTTCTCGGAGGCTCTATCTGGGTCGGAGGTCTCACACCCTCCTAAGACCAAAAAACATAAGGAAAAACAGAGTCACTCGGTTCCTGCATCTCTGTCAGTTACGGAACCGAGTCGGCTCAATGCTTCGCAGGTGCCCTTGGCGCAGACCTCTTCAACACCAGGCTGTGTCCTCTTCCTTGGTGCCGACCATGATATTCACTCCTATTTCGGTTCCAACCATGGCACCACTAACTTCAGAGCCGTCCTTGGTTCCCACATTGACTCTGATGAATGTACATGTCTCGGCACCACCCCAGACCTCGGTGCCGACAGTTTCTTCAGCTCTATGGGCTCCAATGACTGCGTATGCCTTGGTACCAACCCTGGCCACGGTGCTGACAGTTTCTTCAGCTCCAAAACTCAAATACCTGCCAAGAACAAGATATTCTCCAACTTACGACCCTTTTTTGGGGCAGAGGTTTAGCCCCTTTCTAGAAAGACCTGATTCCCCTTCAGCAGCCTCCTTTAGATCCACTAGGAGTTTTTCTGAACTAGACCTAGTGTGAGTTGTGGACCAGCTTCTGCAGCTAGGGGATTGCCCATTCCAGCTAGACCTTTCATCCCTCCTGGCTCAGAATCTTTTACATCATCTTCCCCTGTTTACCCTCCTCCAGCATCCACCCTGATCTCGGTACCAATGTCCGCTTCAGTACATACCGTCTCAGCTCCGACAGCAGTGTTTCCCCTGTTGGCACCGACCACCCTTTCTTGGAGTGGTGCTTGGACCATCCGTACCTTGGTACCTAGTCTGGCGCCATCTATGTCCATGGTTCTGATGGCTTCCAGTTCTCTCAGAACCCCTCAACTAGAGGTGGGCTCTTCGTGGTGAGGTGTGACCCCAGTTCTGAGGTTGCCCCTCCCATTTCCGGGCTCCCATCCCTCATGTGGGCCTGGTGTACAGGTGATGGAAAGGATCCTTCTTTCCGAAGGCTCACAGTCTACACCAATGACATCAGTATCAGAAACCTCCTCTAGCATGCACCTCTCCCAACCCACTATCTCGGGTCCCCGGGTTACGGGAGCCACAAGAACCCCCTTTGAAGGGAACACCTTCTCTGGAGTCCCCATCAGAAGATCCCACTGGAGAGCCACCCCGGAAGAAATGGTGCAAGAGGAAGCACCTTGATTCCCCGGAGGAATCTATCACAGAAGACACTGTGATGAGGGGGGAAAGGTCCCCACATTCTCTCCTAGATGACATTTCATTTGGAGACATTCTCAAAATCCTCAAACAGATGTGGGAATGGAAGTCCTCTAACTCTTCTTCTGAGGAATCAGTGTCCTTGGAGGACTTCCGTGCCTGGCCATCTACTTCCTGGGTGACCCCCACCAGCAGATGACCTTGTTAAACTAATTGTGCAGCATGCCTGGAAGGCCCCAAACAATGTAGAACCTGTCCCCCGGAGGCCAGACAAAATTTTATCTACACCTGAAGACCAGCTCCACTGGTCCAAGCAGTTGACAGTTGATTCTATGGTCATGGTGGTGGCCACCAAGAGAGAACTGGCAGAAGATAGTTCCATTGTCCATCCTCCAAACAGGGAATCCCAGACCATGGACAGACTAGGGAAGCGGACCTATGCTTCAGCGACCTTCGCCATTCAGTCGCTGAACTATCTGGCACACTTTACTCGTCTCCAAAGAGACCTAATTTCCAAAATGTCTTCCTCTTTGGTGGGGGTACTGCCTGATGAGGTGCGTGACACTGTCGCTTCACAGCTAGCTACCTTTGAATCCATCTTGAACTCCTTGATGCGTTTGATATCTCACACCACCGAGGGGGCAGCTCGAGCTGCCGGATCTGGTGTTGTTATGAGACGTAATGCTTGGATGCAGTTGTGTGACTTCGCAGACCCCTTTAAATCTTCCTTCATCAATGCACCTGTCGATGAATATGCACTTTTTGGACCCAAGGTACGAGACACACTTGCATGTAGTGAGAAAGACGGAAAGACCTTGTCTGCTGTGGGCATATACTTTTTCCAACTCCCAAAGGTCCTACTCCAGAAACCAGAAGGGAGGAAAGATGTGGTTCAAGAAATCCCAAGGATCCTTTCATGACACTCATGGTGAACAATCCCCCCGAGACAGAGGGGGCAACTGTTATGTAAGACTCCCCTTTCGGGGTAGAGGGGGTCCGCGTAGCCAGGGCACCAGAGATTCTTTCTCTGGCAGACCCTACCAGCACTCCTGAGCAGTGGCCTGATTGCTTTCCTCTGGAAGCAGTTGGGGGTCATTTTCCTCTGCATCTACCAGCCTGGCATCTTATTACTACCGATGCTTGGGTGCAGAGAATAATATCCAGAGGCTACCAAATGCCATTCGATTTAACTCCCAGACCAGTCAAACGAATCCCCGATGTACCACCCAATCAGAGGGAATTAGCAGCCCTAGAAATAGAAAAGCTGCTAAGAAAAAGAGTCATCCAACCAGTCCCACCAGACCAGACAGGATCCGGGTTTTACTCGAGGTTCTTTTTACTGCCAAAAAATGACAGGGGACTGGAGACCAATCCTGGATCTCAGCCTACTTAAATTTATCAAACCTCAAAAATTCCAGATGGTAACATTACAGTCCATTCTTCCCTTCCTAGGGAGGGACAATTGGATGTGCTCTATAGACCTCCAGGATGCGTACTACCACATAAAGATGGATCACCACTCCCCAAGGTTTCTCTGGTTCCGGCTGGGAGCCAATCAGTACCAGTGCAGGGCACAGCCATTCGGTCTCTCGACAGCCCCCAGAATATTCACCAAATGTATAGCAGTTGTGGGAGATGAGCTACCACAACTGCCATACATTTGGTGAACACTCTGGGGGCTGTGGAGAGACTGAATGGCAGTGCCAATCACTACCTGTTCAGGGTACTGCCATTCAGTCTCTCGACAGCCCCCAGAGTGTTCACCAAATGTATGGCAGTTGTGGTAGCTCATCTTCGACTACAAGGATTCCAGGTGTTTCCCTATATAGACGATTGGCTCCTTACTGCTCTGACCAGGAATCTCCTAGTCAGCAGCCTCTCTTACACTCAAGGCCTCGCTCTCCACTTGGGCATTACAATCAACAAAGACAAATCTCAGATGTCCCCAATGAAGACACTGGAATTTATTGGAGCGGTCTTCGACACAACATCCTGTCAAGCTTCTCTCTCCCCTCACAGGCTTTTGAAAATAAGACACCAAATCCAAGACCTTCTACCTCACACATATGTAACAGCACATCTTGTACTGCACCTCTTGGGCTCCATGGCAGCTGCCATTACATTAGTACCTCTGGTGAGACTGCATATGAGAATCCTGCAGTGGCTCCTTTCCACACACTGGTCGTTGTTAACCCACCCACTCAACCACATGATACGTCTTACAAACCATTGCAAGGAAGAAATGCTGTGGTGGATGAAGCCACAAATTAATCTTTGGTGTTGACCGTTCTGTCTTCCCCAACCCACGGCCATTCTGACCACGGATGCTTCACTGTTAGGGTGGGGGGGGGCATTTCCAGGAAAAGACTGTCCAAGACACCTAGACCCACATCGAGGCCAACTTGCGCATAAATGTCCTGTAACTGAGGGCAGTTCTCTTAGCGTTGCAAGCGTTCCATGCATCCCTACCTTCAGGGACCATTGCAATCCAGTCAGACATGTCAGTCGTCTGGTATATCAACAAGCAAGGTGGAACCAGATCTTACCCCCGTGCCAGGAAGCCATGATGATTTGGCACTGAGTGATAGCTTCCAGTCGCTTTCTTATAGCCACACACATTCCCGGGAGTTCCAACCTTATTGCGGACAATATGAGCAGGAACATCCTGATGCCTCACGAGTGGTCCCTCAAACTGTAATAGCAGATCTGATCTTCCAACATTGGGGCGACCCTTGCTGTGACCTGTTTGCTTCCCCTCTAAACTACAAATGCAGAAGCTATTTTGCCTTGATCCCCCCTCAGGGGGAACTACCGAGGGACACTAACACACGATTGGCCCCTGGGTCATCTTTATGCCTTTCCCCCATTTCCCCTCATTCCAAAATTTCTCCAGAAAGCTCAGAGGTTGAAAAGCAAAGTGATCCTCATTACTCCCTACTGGCCATGTCAAGTCTGGTTCCCATTTCTATGGCCTCATCTGATTCACAGCCTTTGTATCCTGGAACATTCCCAGGACCTGTTATCTCATCCTCAGTGATGGATTCATCTGAACCTGCACAGTCAAGCTCACAGCTTGGTTCCTCCACTTCCAGTGATTGTCAGGCTGCCTGACATCCCATCTCCTGTTCGTGAAATTCTTCTGGCCTCACACAAACCTTCCACTAGAAAGGTTTATTCTAGTAAATGGACTAGGTTCTCTATTTTGGCCAAAGGCCAGAACTTAGACCCTTTCTCTATGTCTATTCAAAAGATCCCACAATACCTGACTACTCTTTTACATGCAGGAGCCTCAGCTTCAATGATCACTGTACATTTAGCAGCTGTCGCCAATTTTCATAATGGTCTTGATAATTCTTCAGTTATGTCACACCACCTATGCAAGACCTTTTTGAAGGGAGTATTACATGTTAAACCTCTGGTCAAGCCTCCATTAGAACCCAGGGACTTGACTCTGGTGCTTCAATCTCTCACAGGTTCTCCCTTTGAGCCCTTTGATTCATGTGATTTGAAATTTTTGTCATGGAAAACCATACTTCTAGTAGCACTCACCTCAATGAGAAGAGCATCTGAGATGCAGGCCTCGAGTGTCAAGAGTCCTTACTTGATCTTCCTCATGGAGAGGGTGTCCCTTCGTACTGACCCTTCTTTCTTGCCCAAGGTCATTTCTGTTTTTTCCATTAACCACTCTACTGATCTGCCGGTTTTCTTTCCAAGGCATTCTAAATAGAGGGGAGTACCTTTTGCACACCCTTGCTGAGCACCGGCAGCTTCGTTGTTATTTGGACAGGACTAAATCTTTCAGGAAAACAGACCAATTGTTTGTGGCCTTTGCAGGACCCAGATTGGGTAAACCTGTTTCCAAAGTGACTTTATCCTCTTGGCTTAGAAACGTCATTACCTTTATCTACCAACAGAATAAGCTATCCTTACCTTCTAGAATAAAGGCTCATTCTACCAGATCTATGGCTACTTCTGTAGCTTTTCATTCCAGAGCCTCTATGGATGATATATGCACGGCAGCCACTTGGGCAAGTCCTCATAGCTTTATATCTCATTACAAATTGGATTTGGCCTCCAAGGGATGAGCATCTTTTGGTTCTATAGTGCTCAGGAATATCCTTCCTTAGGGCCACCCAGGACTTAAGCAGCTGGGGACTCGGTCCTATCTGTAATGAATAAACAAAGATTTACAGCATCAGATAAAGAAGTTATGTCTTACCATAATGTTCCATCTGTGTTGTAGATCTTTGTTCATTCATTACTTCCCGCCCTCCTTCCCCCTGCCTGGACTCCTGGTTAGGGTATTTGCTCAGACAAAGCCTCCTACTATTTTGTCTATTGCTACATCTTTTATCTAGGGTGGGCAAACTCGATCTGGAGTATCTAGGAGAGGGGCATTGTGGGTAGGTTCTTAGCTGAGAGTGTTTGGCTTGTGTAAGCTGGGAAACTGCAGTATCGGTTCTGAGGATGGAACCAAGGTCCTATCTGTAATGAATGAACAAAGATCTACAACACAGATGGAACGTTATGGTAAGACATAACTTCTTTTTTCCAGTTATCTCTTTCTTCCCCATCACACCTCCAATATTTGCTATCTACCTAAGGAAAAATTCTTTAGAGTCTACTTGGGGTATAAAAAATACTTATGTAAACACTTCCAAGCAAAGACCCCAAATCTTCTAGACTTTATTGCATGTTTGGGAGACATACATATATCCCTCCATCTTTTCTTTGTGAATTGCTTATCTAGTCTCTCTCCCCAATCCTTCCTAACTTCCTCTGATTGATTCCTATAGTTATTGTACATTACTATATATGCTCCATTAATTAATCCTTTTTTAACAGCAGCTTCTGTTCTAGATTCTGCTAAAAATTCTAACAGTGCTGGTCTTTCACTTAGGATCCCCTATTTCTTTCTCTTTGCCTATACTCTGATATCAATCTTTGATAGGGAAGGCAGTATCTAGTCTGCAGTGTAAATAAATTCTTGGCCTCTTCCCATTCTATTACCTTTCCCTCTCTAATTATTTGCTCCAACTACCTTAGTTTTTTTTGCCAGTTTTCTCCAGTAAATTCCAGCCCCTTCTTGCCTATTGTCTTGTATCCCTAATTTCAGTCATCCCTATTGGCAGAATCTCCTTTCTCCATTCCCGTGTTGGCTTAGTTCTTAGAATACTTTCTGTACTTTATGAATATAATGTCCTGCACAGTTATGGTTATTCTCCTTAAGGATTTTCATGCAAAATCCCAGTCTCTCCTTGTTTCTTGAGCTTCCTCGTTTCATCATCATCCCTTTCCACTTTGAATTATAGGTTTCTGATTATGCTAAATATAGGAGCCCTAACTGTGTAGCTCTGAAATACCACTTCAAATTGGGTAATCCCAGACCACCTTGTTCTATTGGAAGAATCAGTTTACCCCACTTGCTGTCTTTCCCTCCCAGATAAAATCATTCAGCTCTTTATTATTTCCTATCCACAGCTTCTACTCTGGTTGATAAAAATATGCCTGACCATGTATAAAGGTAAAGGAACTAAAAACATTTTAACTGCTTGTATGTTGCTATCCATATCCATATAACAGCTTCTAATTTCTCAATGTTTGCATTATCTTTAGTTTAGTCTCTTCCCACATATCCTTAGCTGCCACACCAGAATCATTTTAATTCATACTCCCAAGTACTTCATTTTATCATGTCTCTGTAAACATGGAACAATTTCTGTGTGGGTACATAATTTACAGTTATTGCCTTTGTTTTAGCTTCATTAATTTTGTATCCTGAAAAGAACTGAAACTGTCTCAAAATGTTCCACAACACTGAAATGTCCTTTTCTGGTTTTGTCAGGTATAAAAAATATAATCTGCAAATAGGGCCAGCTTTTCATGACTACCATACCAATTATACTCTTGAATTTCTGAGTAGCTCGTTTTCTTTGCCAGTAGTTTTAAATATAAGTAACAAAGGGGAAAGAGGACACCCCTGCCTGTTTCCTCTGCTCAAACAGAAAGTATCAGCATGGAACCCACCCACTTTAATTGTCACTCTGATCCTTCATATAGCCTCCTAATCAACCATATAAGTTTATCAGAGAATGCAAGTGCTTCCATTGTCCTCATAAACTCCCAGCTTACTCTGTCAAATGCTTTCTCTGCATCAAGACCTACCAACAACAGTGGTATTTTTACATTCTGTTCCCCTCTAGATCACCTATGTTGTGTTAATGCTGTCAAATGTTTGCATCCCCTCACCAAAACCACGCTGATCCATATCCATCAATTTTAGTATCACCTTTGCCATTCTTTTAGCCATTATAGATAATAAACACGTTATAATCATGGTTTAGGATTGAAATGGGCCTGTGTAAAGTTTGACTGGATGGGTCTTTACCCTCTTTAGGCATTACAGTCACCACCACTTTCTTCCAGGATGTCTGTGCTTTTCCTCATCTTAAAATACTGTTAAACAAAACCTTCCAGATCTTCATCAGTTTTTTCCCTCCTAGATTCTAAACTTCCACAGGAATACCAATCTACTCCATGGCACTTTCCTGTGGATTGGTTATACAGCACATTTGTTATCTCATCTCCTCCTATCCTGTTAATAACTGAGCCTCATCTACATCTTACCTTAGCATATATAATTCTATCTTAAACATTTCCATTTGTACCTTTTCTTGATTTCCATATTTCTCTGCTTTATACAGACTTTCATAAAATTTTTGAAATATTTCTAGTACCTCTACAGAATTTCATGTTATCTCCCTTGTTACAAACCCTCTTAACTTGGCAACAACCCTTTCTACTTTCTGTTGCCTGAGTTGTTGTGCTAAAAGTTTTTGTGCTCTGGATTTATCAAAAATCAGTTGCTTAACAGCAATCTTTCTAAACTCATGAATATTATCGAGGTAATCCATTATTTTCTGTTTAGCATTCTGCAATTGCTCCTCTTCTTGTTCTATGAAATTCCTGCTATTCTGCAATACTTTTAACCATATCTCTTTCTTTTATTTTTCACCCTATTTTTACCCTCCACTTTAATTTTATCCCACTCCCTTGCCACATTTTCAGAAGAAATTTCTATCTGATCTAATAACTCCTGAATAGTTTCCATTACCCATTCCTTAAATTACTCTTTTTCAACAGATAGGTGAGAAAGCACCAGTGTCTCATTTTTATTTCATTACCTTGCATTTTTTATTTTAGTTATTATTGGCCCATGATTTGAAATAGTTATTGGATGTATATCAAAACTTTCAATTAAATGCACATGGTCCTGTGGAATATACGTTTTGTTTAGTCTAGACCAGTTTTTGTTATCTTGGGGAATAATATGTAAATTCACTCGGAAATCTACTACTGAATTCATATCTTCCATGCCTAATAGTTTCATAAATCTACCCTCCCCTGTTATATTTTCCCTTCTGAGCCCTGCAGATACATCTTTACTGCTGCAAATCAAATTACAGTCCTTTCCTATAACTAATATTCCATGCTGAAAGCTGATTATTTTTCCCAGAATTTTCTTAAGCTCCATTATATAAGTTTTAAGTAGAATATAAATTACACGCCAGTGTAATCCTCCTCCCTTGCCAGTAGCCCCTTAGTACTACAAATCTACCATTATTATCTTTTTTATCCTCACTTTCTCATCCTCCTCACCTTTCCTTCCCATCTCCACTGGTGTTCCCCAAGGCTCCATCTTGGGACCCCTTTTGTTTAACATCTTCACCAATGATCTTTACACCTCATGCAAAGAATCCTCCCTTATTCAGTATGCCGACGACTCCACATTTATATCCATCTCAAATAACATTCCTGAACTACACTCCCTGACCCAACAGGCCCTACTATCCACTGAACAATGGCTCTCTCACAACCTATTGATCCTAAATCCCAAAAAGACCAAACTCCTACTTTTCCTTCCCCATTCTCTTTCTCATCACAAAACCTCCTTTTTTATTACATCTTCTAACAATACAAACATCCAACCTGACACCCACACAAAACTCCTAGGGGTCATTATCGATGACAAACTCAAGTTCAACCTACACATACTCCAATGTATAAAAAACAAACCAGAAACTAGGTCTGCTATATCGGAACAAAAAATTCCTAACCCCTGAATCTAGACTTACCCTGGGCCAGGCACTCCTCCTCCCCTCCCTCTTATACGCCGCCCCAGTTCTTACCAATATCCAAGCCTCCACTCTAAACAAACTGCAACAGACTTACCATAAAATAGCCAGATTCATTATTAACTCCCCATACAACTCACACCACTGCATTTCTTTAAACTCTCTTCAATGGCTTGAACTTCCCCAGTTTCTGCTATCTTATCAATTTCATATGCTACACTCTATTCTTTATAAACCCTCCTTCTGTCAATCTCTATCTTCCTTAGTCTCCATCTACATCCCATCCCAGACCCTCCGTACTTCTAAACAACAATTACTTGATATCTACCACCCAAAAAGGTCAGCAGGCAAACTACTCTACAAACACTCCCTTGCCCATGCTTGGAACAAACTTCCCCTTGACTTACGTTCAATCTCCCACACCTCACACTTTAAAAATGAACTAAAAGCTTATTTTCTCAATTCCAGAACCTGCCCTTGCCATGACCCTACCTAGTCTTCCTTCCCTTTATGTACCCTCAAAAGGTCCACACTTAGTACCTCATTACACCTCTCTGTCCAATGTGTCTACTATGCATTTGCACAATTTTATACAAACAAAAAATGTTTATTGTTGACCTATTGAACTATATCAATGTAAAATTGTTATTTAGCTTCTTTTTAATGCAACTTTAACTTTATGCATGTAACCCAACATATGTGAATCATTTTGCTATAACTGCTATTATATCAATATTGTTTAAAATTGTACTTGTTTTAAAATGTATTACTGGAGCTTTTCTCCTCGGGTCTCCACTGAAAATGGGCCACAAACCCGGTTAACAAATGTCAATAAATAAATAAATAATATCCTCTTCTATCATTGGAGCTCCTCTTGCAATTAATAAAAGTACCCCTTTGTCCCAAGTATTGCACTGAATAACTGTCCTGAAAATCTTTCTTTATCAAATTCACATGTTCATTTCTTTCCAAATGTTATCTCCTGTATTCTACATTTTTAAAATAGTTCACTAGTCTTTCTTTTTGGTATATATCTGTGACACCATTTACATTTAAACATAATACAGAAAGTGTCATTATGTTAAAAATTATTATTCCCACCCTTTATGTGTAACAGCTTTTTGTTAAGTGTCTAGTTCCAGCTTTTGTGCTACATGCATACACAAATATGTGTGGCAGTTTGATCTTTTATACAGTTGTTTCTTGTCATATCCATATGAGTCTGTCACATCTTACAAAACTTTTTGTCTTATTGAATGCCCTCAAAAACCACACCCCAATACACTAAAACCTATTAACACACAAAACTATGTACATCTTCAAATATTAAAGTTTTACCCTCCTAATAAGAACAATTGTCCCAGGGTGACAGCACACACATAGACTTGGGTTAACCTAAAAGGAACTTTATCCATGCAAAGATGCATGATACCAGCTGTGCTTCTACTAACTGCTGTTTGGTTTTGTCTTATCTTTATCACTCTTCCTGATTGGGAAAACACCTGGATGCTTTCAGACAGAAAACATTATCTCCTAGACATTGAAAGAAAGCCATTTAAGGAAATGAGTATTCTGTTTGTATTGCTCTTTATCAGATT
This sequence comes from Protopterus annectens, assembly GCF_019279795.1. NCBI lineage: Eukaryota > Metazoa > Chordata > Ceratodontiformes > Protopteridae > Protopterus > Protopterus annectens. Next base: position 1,083,950,283 of record NC_056743.1, read on the forward strand.
GTCTCCATGGAGACATGAGAACCAGATACAGAGTTGCTTCTACAAGCACTCATTTTTTGCTAGACACTGTTCTTTTTTATTTATCTGCTTTCTCTTAAAACTTGTTACAAGATCAAGGCAAATGCCTTAAGCCAGTCATTCCTCTGTATCCTGTTCTTTTGACCAGACTTTTCTTCTTTTTTATGTTGCAGTGCCTACATTTCTTAAAACTGAATAAGGAGAAAGAAAAGGGAAAAAAAACAGGGGCACCCCTTTACTTTAGTATCCCCACTGTAATCGAAAATAACTGAGAAAAAAATTACTTTATAGCATGCAGATTATATTGTGGATTATAAAAGCACTACTATTAAGAACATTTTGTTTTACTTGGTTAACTCTTTCCATCCTCTTCCCCCATTCCTAAATATTCTTCCAAACATTAATGGCATGACGTAGGGAATATGTCCGAGTCCCCCACAAGTTTAAAGTCAAAAACATCCAATATTTCCAGGTTTTCTTGTTCTGTCATGTTTCACGAATACAATTAATGCTTTGTAATCCCACATTTAGTTGTGAATTTCTGAGTTGCTAGTTTTATTCCTTTTGATCTCAAAATTCAAAATCTAGTTTTTGCTTCATTTCCAGTGTACTCCTGGTTCTAGTCAACTCTTGTGCTTTTTTCTGTCTCTCAAGCACTTTCCATTGAAACACTGGAAGAAGTTTCACTGGCACAATCTCTCTGTGATCTTTATTACCAGAAGAACAAGAAGCAGAATCTCATTCTGTTTCATAACTCACTTTTTGTTGGAAAAACTTTTGTATTTTCTCCTTAGCATGCTCTGCATCAAAATATTATGTTGTCCCTCCTTGAAAGAATATTATGAAAATAGCTGTGTACAGCAACTTGAATCTCATGCCTGCTTCTCGACATTCCCTGATAAGTGGAATAAATTTAGTCCTCTTCTGCCTGGTGTACAGTGACTAATCATTTTCCACAAACACTCTGCTGTCTCCCATTTTTAGTACTTTATCCTTCTGTTTTGTCAGAATCAACTCCTTCTGTTGGTAGGACTGCATCTTTATTATTAAAGGTCTAGGTTGCTTTCTCATGGCCCAGTTTGGAGCATACACATGATGTGCCCTTCCAGTTAATAACTCCTGCTGTGGAAAACCAGTCCAGTTGCTTATTTGTCCTTTTCCAAAATAATACACTCTATTCCTTCCAGCTTCTCTGGTACAGCAGAAAATCTTAGATTTTCCTTACATGCTCTGTCCTCTAATTCTATTATTTTTTGAAACATCTGTTCTTGAGTAGTCTCAATATTTAGCCAGCCTTTTCTTCATTTTGACTACTGATTTTGCAGTTTTATCACCTTATCTGAATATCTTTTTAAAGTTTCCTCCATTTTTTCATCCTTTTGTTATTTGAGTTGATATACTCCTTCAATGTTTTCATTTATTTTAATCAACTCTTGAGTACATTTGACTTTTTTCTTCTAGGTTACTGGAAGTCATGTCTTGTACCAAAGATGGAGCTTGCACTGCTTTTTGCTGAACAACTGCAAAATTCTTCCCAGTCGGTATTTCTTTGTTTTTTTGTGATTGATTTTCTATCAGGTTCTCTGAATTTCATTTTTTTTTTGCTGGCATCCAGGCAGTGCAACAGTTACTGAAATTTACTCCAAAATATGAGTTACTGGCCATCTCTTCTGAGTTTCTGTTTTCACATTGGGGAGCTGAAATTAAGCTGTTAGTGTGCATCCATCTTGGAAGTCTGTCATGCTGTCAGTCTTGGAGATAAAAGCAAACATTTTAACCATAGTATAGAGTTGTTCAATGCCAGCAACAAATGCTTTTTCAAGTCTTGAACTCCCATGTTCCTATGCTTACTGATGCATTTCTCTGACTGTCATATCCTATCTTTAAGTCACATACAGAATGCCTTTAGCACCTTCAAGTTATGTATCACAAGTGAATGACTATATTCCCCCCTCTGTCGTTTTCTCTCTCTCTCTCTCTCTCTCTATATATATATATATATATATATATATATAAAAAATCTATCTTTTGCGCTATACTATAATATACTGCACACTTGATTTTATATATATATATATATATATATATGTATGTGTATATCTATGGGTCTATGTCAGATGAATCGACTTTTCAGATACTCCAAATTCATATGGTCGAGACCATATGATCGAGTTTCTGAAAACTTGAACATCAAACAAAACCCATAAAAATCTACCTTTTTAAAGTTTTTGCAGGGGCGCAAGTCTCCCTGCAACTCACACACCCTGGTAATCATATATACCAACTTTGAGATCGCACTACAGTGAGGAAAAGGGTAAATTTCCCAATCCTCTTTGTACCGCAATCTCCATTCAAAACCTTTGAGTTTTCAAAAACTCAATCATATAGTCTCAACCATATGAATTTCAAATTTCAGAAAGCATTGTCAACTGATAGGGACCCATATGTATGTATATATCTGTGTATGCGCCTGACCACTTACCCCTTTACAGACATGCATACACAACATATGGGAAACTTACATTTATTTCATTCTCAACTGACACAAAATGCACATTTTACAGTGCATTTCTCAAAAGCAGGTTTGACTCTTAAAAAAAACTATATATGATTACATAAACCACTAACTGCATCATAGCAATTTGTTTCTCCTTTTAAGGATGAAAGCTGCTGATGCCTTAGAATCATGAGATAAGCAGGGACCTTGGCATCATGGCATACTTTTGTATGCCTTTAAACAAAATTAACATTTTTTTTTCAGAATTGACTTGCTGATCAGCATGTTGCCAATTTACTAAAAGGTAAAATATACGCACATAAAACAAAAAAAATATAAAAAGCAAAAAGTGCTGAGGATAGGGATAAGCTTCCCCAAACCCATTTACTTGTAAGTCATAACTTATGGATTGCATGACCTTAAAAATGGAAGAATTAATATCCCCAGGTCATTCTCAAGGTCATTCAATCTTGGAGTTTAGACACATAAGTAGCAAAGGAGGAATGAAACCCCAATTATGGTGTGGTCAGGGATTTGCTCACTCCAACAAAAATACCTTTTTAGTGCTCCCTTTGCTGTATATTTAACAAAATGTTGTTTGCTAAGTTTAATTACATGAATGTTGTTTCAGAGAAACAGCTTTTACTGACAGATCACATTTCTAAAGTATGTGTGGTGACGAACATCCTAAATACTCGTGGGCTGGTTATTGTTCTAGATGCAGCTAAATTGTAGCAAACATTATTCACAATGACAAGGAAGTGATTACATTCACAGGTGATTTTTTTTTTTCTTGCGCATTTCTCTCTCCCCTTTGTACAAAAAAATCACAAAGATTACGTGGAATACTTACCGAACTGTACTGAGTCCAGAGGAAATTTGATAACTAGATTTTTACCTGCCGGTGTTACAAGGTTTTTTCTCTTCAGTCTGTGGTTTTTGCACCAGCTCCTTTTAGGGCCCTCTTTTGCTATCTAGTGCCATGAATGGTGCTATCCTTGGCATTTGCATTGCAAGAGTGCATCATGCACTCTTCAGTATGCACCTAGTCACACATGTGACACAACTCAAATGCCCACAACACTTTCTTACTAAGAATAATCAATGGAATAAATCATACAAACTGTGCAGATCATCTCAAAGCCTTGTCCCTCTTCTCACTGTCATACAGACCACGGAGAGGTGATCTCTGCCTCATGTACAGAGCCTCAACAGATCCTATCCTGTCAGACATACTGCACATTTGCAAGTCCAATGATGTCATAAAGACCTGCTCAACAAGTCTTAATCTCTTCTGCAACATAAACAGAATATGTTGGAGGGATAGATAACTATCACAGAGCATAACACATACTTGGAATGCTGTTCCTCTCCACATAAAGCAATATATTTCCCTTACTCTGTTCAAAAGTAATCTGGAGGAATGGATCGGAAACTCCAAATTCATCCCTGGTTTAGCACCCTTGTCCCTTATCGATAGGGGTAATATGTAAATGTTCTTCTCATTTGGGTTATTTATACTTAAAATACAAGGGTTAAAAACTTCATGGGAATGTATAGATAAGCTTCTAAAGATCCTCATGGATCAATAGCCTAGAAAGTACCTATGACCTTAAGAATCTGTGTAGTAGCTCCCTTTCAAAAGTTTGTCACTGCAATGTACGATCACTGTAACTGTGAACATAACAGTAACCACACATCATTGGTGCTGCAAGGCACTGTTTGACTACAAAGGACAATAAATAGGCAAGCTGCCAGCACAGGCGGATGTTAGTGGGTACAGCCATTGCATACCGTCAATGGCAGGGCAAGGAAGCCATGGGTGAGACAAGCATACCAGGAACCAACAGTAACCATAGGAGGCATAGTGCTGTATGGAGTCCTACATTCTAGACTGGCAGTACAGACTGGGCTGATCAGTCAGGGAATGTTACCAGAATGGCATTTAAGCACAGTAGAAGTACATTATGTTTCTGTGTTGTTATATATGTAAAGTCAAAATCACTTTTTCAGTAAGTAGAAGTGGTGGCATTGCTTGTACCATAATACCACCAACACTAGTGCAGGATGCTTTCTATAATAAACAAGTAGCAAAATACTGCAGTTTAGAATGACACCATTTCTTAAGTACCACAAGTAAAGTTTGTAGGATATAAGTCAGAAGCAGATGTAAATCACAAAACACAACAGCTAACAAAATGCAGTTTGCAGCAAACAAGCTATTAAAACATTTCACCCATCTGTTTTACAAATGGCAGCTGCCTTGCAAGATGACCTCTCTAGTCCAGTTTTCCAGGCTCACCAGCATTAGACTACATGACCACAGTTAAAGATGTGTTAATAGTTTACTCTGCATTTTACATACTATCTGTTAATTCATTTCTCATCTCTCAACAATAGTCTCTTTCATGAGTGCCCACTTGTAAGTGTATATAACTTGCAGCCTGTGGCATTATTTTGAATTTCAGCAGAGTTCAGATATACATGTGTGCAGTGTTTAGCTTGGCGCCCTTGTACTGCATATGGAAAGTGTTTTTCAGTGTTTATTTCAGTCCCCGCAGTAGTGGTGCTGCGGTAGTGTTGTCGCCTCATAGCAAGACATTGTCGCGTTCGATTCTCAGAGCGTCTTCTGTGTGGAGGCATGCATGAATGGACGTGCCTTTATTGAAGGTTGTGCATCAGGGCTGGTAACTCGGCACGTAAAAATCCACTACCAAATATTAGCGGACCGGAGTTCCGCTGTGGCGACCCCTAACCGGGATAAGCCGAAAGACACAACAATTTCAGTCATTTTATAATGTCACAAATGCACTGCTTTTACACCAGGCACACTGTGTGTATCCTGCCTCCCTTTCACTCATTCATGCTACCCATGACATTCTGGTTCTTGTCATCCTTCAGCTTGTGCAAGAGCAGTCCTGCAGTCACTTACATCTTTGGTAGGAAGTGTCTGTGGTGCAATGGATACTTCATTGGGTGTCTAGTAAAATGATAAAAGGCATTTAAAGGTTGTGGCCTTGTCTCTCACTAGAGTTGACTTTTAAAGTTGGGGGTTGGCATAATGGTTAAGGTGCTTATGTCACATACTCAAGGTATAGGGTTTGATTTTCACCTTTGAGGGAAATTGGCTAGATTCAAATTGGTCCACAAGGGCCACTAGCCTAGTACTTAGCTATGAACAGTCACAGATGTCTGCATTGCTGTTTAACATGGCTCCACAGGCAGCACTAGGTTATTTTCTTCCAGTTTTACTGCCATCTGCAGTTTTAAAACTAATTAATGTTATATTTCATATAGCCTTTACTACCACTACAGTTAATATAAAAGTTACTGCTGGTGTTCAACTTGGTATCTCTGCTGAGCTTTACTTTTAGTCCTTTTCGGGATCAATAGTAATTTCACACACACATGACCAAAGGTGATAAAACTGCACAAGTTAAGTCATCAGGAGGACCATGATAGAAGTTTTCATACTGACCAGTCCACCAACTACTCAGCTGTCCCACTAAATCTACCCTTTATTTCCCTGGTTTGGTCCTCTGAGACTGCACATCTAGAAATTAATCAAAGTTTTGGTGGCTGCAGTCCTCCTTTACTACCTCAGAGCCTTGAATGGGGTCATTTTTGGACTGAAACTCCTTGCTGCCCCTTATTCTGCATTAGTTTTCTCAACCCTTTTTCCTGCACTTGAAAAAAGATATGCTGACTGTGTCATTAGTTGCCAATTTCAGTGGCTGTCAATATTTCCTCTAGAAGAAGCTTATGTTATCAGTTCATTTCCTTGTACAGATTGCAGTAAGTAACCACATGACATGGGTTTGCTTCAGTAGACTGATTTCTCAGAACATTCACACTACTGCCCTAATTGTAAGAGGGCACATTGACATGAGTCTAATACAGTCAATCTGTCTTCCATGTTCATGATTTAGCTAGAATATTACCCAGGTATTAGCTCCACACTCTTCATTAAGCTGGTGTTGCCTTAGACATGATTAAGACATTTGACATTAGGGAATTTTTGATTACATCAGGTAGCTTTTGTCAGTACGTGGCTTAAGAACAAAAAAGCTAAATGAATTAGCTTTTAAAGATTGTTGCACTTTATGCTGCTCTTCTCTGCCAACTGTGTGACAGTTGAAAGTTTATACAAGTAAATGGGAGCACTCTTGTTTGGCATCTTCTACTGTGAAGTACAGGCCAACACTAAGGGACTCTGGCTAACAAAGTTTGCAGATGACTGCAAACTGGGAGCCATTATTGAATCCCCAAATGATGTGGATACCCTACAAAAGGACCTAACAGAAACAGATGCTTGGTGCCAGAGCCATGGGCTCATGCTCAATGCCAAGAAATGTATAGTTATCCCCTTTGGGAAAAAACATGTACCCGTGAATTACCATATAGGTGGCAGTACACTAAACACCGAAAGTGTGATAAGGGACTTAAGAGACACAGGTGGACAGTGGTCTCACCTTCGATAACCACATCGTCACAACAGTCAGGAAATCCTTCTATGTGGCACACTTCATCACTAAGGGCTTTTCATCCAGAAAAAAGGAGGTCATTGTCCCACTGTACTCATCCCTCATTAGACCCATTATAGAATACAACACCCCATTTGGTATGTACCTCTCAAGAAATCTGCAACAACTGGAAAGGCCACAGAAATACCTCACTAAAAGAATTACAGGCCTAAAGTAGATGCCCTATGCTGACCACCTTAAACTCCAGCTATACTCCGTCACATATCGTCTACTCAGAGGCGATCTCTGCTTAACATACAAGGCCATGTCAAACCCAGAGCTGTTGGACATGCTACACTTAAAGAAATCCCAATCCCTCAGAGCCACATGCTGCAAGGATCTAAACCTTGTCATCACAATAAACAAAACATGCTGGAGGGATAGGTTCCTGACCCAGAGACTCCCCAGACTCTGGAATAGACTGCCCATACATGTCAAGCAGAGCGCCTCTTTGGCCCTCTTCAAAAGGAACTTGACGATTGGATGGGAGAAAGGAAATTCACCCTGGGATCAGATCAGTCACCCTGCTAGACAGGGGTCCAGGGAAGTAAATAGTGTGGGAAGAAATAGCCAGGGAATTGTTATGGCTAGGCTTGTATAGGCCTTAGGGCCGATAGCCTAGTACCAACCTATGCACTACAAAAAATATGACCAGGTCTCTCTGACTCACTCATAATTCATCTGTTATGCCTTCCTGACATGGATGTCAAGATTAACCTCTCGAGCTGGTTGTGATTGGGAGAACCAATCATAACCCTTTGTATTAAATGAATGGATCATTTAACTAGCTCTCTTGAGTTCTGTTCCTCTAACTCATCAAAAAATTATATCTGAAGTAGTTAACTTCATTTGGTCATCAACCTGTGGGTTTCGGATCTGGACCGGATCCGAGATGGCAGTTTCACCAGCATCAGATCCGCACTCCAAGCTCCTCCCCTTACCCATACCACCACTGCACCTCCTTCTTTCCCTCAGATCTCGTTTGCCGCAGCTTCACTTACAACATGATTCCTTGAGCTCCAGGTTGGTAGAACAGTTTTGGGGTATTTTTTGGTGTGTGTGCAGAGTTTTTGGGTAGATCTTGGACCACTTTTTTCCTTAACCTCCCCTTCGCATTCTACATTAGGTTAAAAAAATATAGAGTAGAGTTTCTGTTTGGTAATGTAGTTAGTGCAGGCCTTCTTCCCCTTTCCCGCCTCATGTTTGTGTGTGTGTGTGCGTGTGTGTGTGTGTTGGGGTTGCGTTTCTGCCTTTGGTACCTTGTACCTTTTGGGCTGGATGATGTCTGATCAACAGCAGTTGATCTTCAGGAAATGCACAGAGTGTGGCCATAAGTTGTCACAGGTGAATGGCCACACTCGGTGTGTTGTATTTGTGGGGGCAGCACACTTGTCCTCCGACTGCTCCATATGTGCAGGGTTTAACCCCAGGGCCCTGAAAGACCACAGGGCCAAGCTGATTTTAAAGGGGCTTTTCCCTTCTATGGAGGTGGCTGCCTCCTCGTCTACTGTCTCTGCGGTCACAGCTGTGACTGCAACTACCTCGGCCATTGTGTCCTTCACTCCCATCCAGGCCAGGACTTACCATCCTGACTACAGACCTGGGAAAAGGGAGACTAGGAAACAGAGAGAGAGAGAGAGACAGAAAGAAAAGGGAAGGAAGAGATCCCCAGAATACTCGGATCTGGCGGGTCCTCCTACCAAGCTACCTGCTGTTACCAGGCTGACTTCCCCTCGGCTCTATTCCCCGAGGATTTCCCCAGAGCTGGAGGAGGTTCGGCCTCTTTCTAGGGCCTCCGTACACTGTCCTTCCTAGCCGGTGTCAGAGGCCTCTTCAAGGTCTACTAGAAGCTTATCGGAAGATGATATGGACAGAATGAAGCAAAGGTTTATTCGCACCCAGTTGCAGATGTGGGTCTTGCTGGCACCCTCTCCCTCTGGAGGGGGGTAAGCTCACTACCATTGTTTGCCCCTATTTCTCCTTCTCTGATCCATCCTCTGGTATCGCAATCCCTGGATCTGAGAGGTTCCGGAGTCGGGGCCAGTGCCGATGGTACCATCTACCTCAACATCGGCAGTTACCTTGAGCGTGTTGGGTCTGATCAAGTCGGATCCGAGCTCTCGGAGCCGTAGCCTGGGCTTTGGATCCAAGGGGTTGGGTTTTTCTCCATTGGCCCCGACCATGTCGGGTCATGGCCTACCCCTCGGGGTCTCGGAGCCTTCGGGTTTGGCACCAATCCCTATGTCAGATCCGGGGAGAGCATTCTCTTTTTCGATGTCGGCATTCAACATGGTGGAAAAGGTTCTTTCAATGGATCAAGGCCCCTGACCATTTCCTCAGAGTCTGTCCTGACCCCCTCTCTTCTGGATGTGCCTTCTGCCATTCTGCCCATGCAGGGACAGCTCATGCTCGATATGCCCCAGACTTTCCCCCTCGAGGAACCACAGGCTGTTCATGAGTCCTCTCCAGAAAGCCCCACCGAAGAGGTTCCTAACAAATGCAAGTGCAAGAGGAGGCACCTGGATTCCCCGAGTGCCTCATGGAGGATACCGACTTGGAGAAAGGGGAAGGCTCCCCCAGATCACCCCCCCTGAAGATGTCTCTTTTGGAGACATCATGGAGATCCTGCACCAGTGGGGGCATTGGTCCGCCCCCAAGCCTTCCTCAGACGAGTCGGTGTTTCTGGAGACATTCAACATGGGCCCATCTACTTCTTGGGTGTCCCCCCCACTGTGGACCCCCTGGTGGACCTCATTACCACCACGGCATGGAAAAAGTCAGACACCATGGAGCCAGTCCCAAAATGTCCAGATAAAATCTTGAGCCCCCCTGGTAGATAGACCGAGCTGGAACAAAGGGTCCCCAGTGGATACCATACCATGGTGGTAGCGGCTGCCGTGAAGAAGGAACTGAAGAAGCGGCACGGGCGGCTGGGTCTGGCATTGCTATCAGTGAACACGTCTGGCTCAGGCTATGTAATTTCGCGGAACCCTTCAAGGCTTCTTTTGCAAATGCTCCCTATTACAGCTCTTCCTTGTTTGGGAAGACGGTCCGTGACACACTAGTCCAGAGTGAGAAGGATGGGAAGACACTGTCTGCCATTGGGATCTGCTTCTCTAACCCCCAAAGATCATTCTCTAGGAATCAGCGGGGGCAAAAGAAGATGTGGTTCCAGAAGTCTCAGTATTCCTGGGACACTCAGGACTCCTTCCTGGGACACTCAGGACTCCTTTTCTACTAGAGGTAGAGGGTGACAAGACAGATGCCAGCCCAGAGGCAGGGGGGGTCAGAAGAACTTTGGGTCTCGATGAGAAACATTCTCGGACAGACCTGCACAGCAGCCCTGAGGGGTTGCCCGACTGCTCTGCCCTGGAGGCAGTCGGGGGTCATTTTTCTATGCACCTGAGGGCATGGGAGTCTGTGTCAACAGTCCGTTGGGTGCTCCAAATAATATCCAGAGATTACACAATTCCCTTTGTGACACATCCCTCTCCCCCAAAGCACCTCCCAGACATTCCACCCACGCAAAGGGAGGCAGCAGCGATTGAAGTAGAAAAGCTGCTAAGCAAGCGGGCCATTCAGCCTGTCCCCCCAGATCAGTCCGGATCAGGCATTTATTCCAGTTTCTTTTTGGTGCAAAAAAGATGGGGGACTCCAGACTGATTCTCGACCTTTGCATTCTGAACCTGTCAGTTGCCATAGAAATGTTCCAGATGGTCACTTTACAATCCATCCTGCCTTATCTGCAGGAAAACAATTGGATGTTCTCAACAGACCTCCAGGATGCGTACTACTATATAAAGATGCAGAAGCTCCAGGAGGTTCCTCTGCTTTCAGCTAGGGGCCAATCTCTACCAGTTCCGGGCCCTACCCTTCAGTCTCGCCACACCCCCAGGGTGTTCACCAAGGTCATGGCAGCAGTAGCGGCTCACCTGAGGCTTCAGGGCATACAGGTCTATCTGTACCTGGATGATTGGCTCCTTGCTGCTCCCACCAGGCATCTACTCTGTCAAGCCAGGGATTATTTCCGAAAGTTGTCAGACTTGCTGGGCATCACTATAAATATAGCCTAGTCCTCTCTAGAACCATTTCAGGTCCTGGACTACACATGGGTGAGAATAGACTCATTGCAATCCAAAGTCTTTCTGACTCCAGAGAGGGTTCTGAGCCTAAATCTTCATGTTCTCACAGTTCTTCAGTATCCCTTTCCCCCAGCCACAGTAGTGTTAAGAGCCCTAGGATCCCTGGCAGCCACTATCACTCTTCTTCCTTGTGCTTGTCTTCACATGCGGGTTCTGCAGTGGACGTTGGCAGTCCAGTGGTCTTTATTGGATCAGCCATTGACACATCCGATTTGCATAAGCGAGGCATTGAGTTGCTTCAATCTCCTGAGATAGTAGAGGGATGGTCCTTTGTTGCAGCCTCTCTCCAAGCCATGGTGACCACAGATGCCTCCTGACTAGGGTGGGGGGGACATTGCTCGGGCAGAACAGTCCAAGGCACATGGTCCCTAAACAAGACCAATCTGCATATCAATGTTCTGGAGACGAGGCCGGTCTTATTAGCATTACAGGCCCTTCATGCCTCTTTTCCTCTGGGATCTATTGCGATTCCGACAGACAACATGTCAGTGGTATGGTACATTAACAAACAGGGAGGAACCAGATCCTACCCCCTTTGTCGAGAGGCCATGAGAGTGTAGGAATGGGCGATCTCCACCAACTGTTTTCTGATAGCAAACCACATTCCAGGTTGGTCCAACATACTAGCGGACAAATTGAGCAGAACTATCCTGATGCCTTACGAGTGGTCTCTGAATCCTTGTGTAGCGGAGCAGATCTTCCTCGAGTGGGGTCGGCCTTGCTGCGATCTCTTCACATCTCCTGCCAACGGGAAGTGCAGTGAGTTCTTTGCTCTTATCCCCCCTCAGGGGGAAACCCCCAGAGACGCTCTGGTCCATGCTTGGCCTCCCAGTCTTCTTTATGCATATCCTCCGTTACCCCTCATGACAAAGTTTTTACAGAAGGCTCGTTGGTTGGGGAGCAGAGTCATCCTCATTGCCCCATTCTGGCCTCACCAGATCTGGTACCCCTGTCTGTGGTCTCATCTGGTAGCTCCTTCTTGGATCTTGGATCCGATTCCGGGTCTTATTTTGCACCCATCAGGGATTCCCCTTCCAGACCTGGGCAGTCTGAAGCTCACGGCTTGACTGCTCCAGTTCCATTGATTGCCAGGAATCCCTGACTTTCTTCCCCTGTTAGGTCTATTCTGGTGGCACCCCATAAGTCACCTACCAGAAAAGTTTACCGTAGTAAGTGGAAGTGTTTTTCAATCTGGGCTTCTCAGAGGGCTTTAGATCCTTTTACGGCTCCAGTGCCAGCGGTTCTTGAATTTTTAGCACACTTTTTCCAGCATGGTGCCAGCTCTTCAACAGTGAAAGTTCAACTGGCTGCCATTTCTAATTTTCATGTAGGTGAAAACATGGGGTTCTTGGCTTCTTCCAGACTTTGCAAAACCTTCATTAAAGGGACCTTTATTTTAAGGCCTCCGGTTAAGGACCCCTCTTCTCCTTGGGATCTTACCTTAGTTTTACAGGTGTTAGTTGCTCCGCACATTGAGCCAGCTGCCTCTGTGGACTTGAAATTTTTGTCTTGGAAAACAGCTTTCCTAATGGCTATCACCTCGGCTAGGAGAGTGTCAGAACTTTAAGCATTATCTGTTAAACCCCCTTATATGGTTTTTCATAAAGACAGGGTCTCACTTCCGACAAATCTTTTTGCCTAAAGTGGCTTCAGAATCAAATATCAATCAATCAAACAATCTGCCTGTCTTTTTTCCAACTTTTCAGAACAAGGGGGAATATAAACTACATTTGTTAGATGTACATAGGCAGTTACATTTCTATTTACACAGGACTTAGCCCTTTCGCAAGTCTGACCAATTGTTTGTGTCCTTTGCTAGACCTTTTTTAGGCAAACCAGCTTCCAAGGTGACAATTGCCAAATGGATTTCTTTACATTCTGCAGGTTTACAAAGATAAAGGTATGCCTATTCCTGGGAGGGTTCATGCCCATTCTACCAGGTCCATGGCTATGTCAGCTGCTTTTTGGTCCAGAATACCTTTGGACAATATTTGTTCAGCGGCTACTTGGTCCTCATCTCATACTTTCATTTCTCATTACAAACTGGGCATGGTTTCCAGAAGGAGAGAATCCTTTGGCTCCACGGTGCTCCGGAATGTCCTTCCATGAGGGCCTCCCAAGGTTATGGTAGCTGGGGACTCTGTCCCACAGGTTGATGACCAAATGAAGTTTACTTCAGATAAAGAAGTTATGTACTTACCATAACGTTCCAACTGAGTAGTTAAGACTTCATTTCTCATCAACCGTCCCTCCCTCCTTCCCCCCGGCCTTGTTATTGCATTCATTCATGTGAAGTGTCCAAGAGATAGTGCCTTTGCGGCCCTCTTGTGTTTTCTGGTGGGTCAGGTTTTTGCTGATTGGGCTCATTTGTTGGGTGGCAAACTCGATCTAAGGGAAGGAAGGAGGTGCAGTGGTATTATGGGTAAGGGGAGAAGCTTGGAGCTCTGATCTGATGCTGGTGAAACTGCCGTCTCGGATCCGAAACCCAAAGGTTGATGACAAATGAAGTCTAACTACTCAGATGGAACACTATGGTAAGTACATAACTTCTTTTTCTGCTCCTTTAGGATCCTGTGCTCCCAAAGAATGAGGTTTGAGACAGCAGGGTATCTTCTCTCAGGTAACAAACATTCATTTTGCCAGTCTCATTATCTTCTCATTGAGCATTCTGATTCATTCTGCTAGCCTCATTTTCCTAGAACTCAGAAGCTACCCACCAGAAACGAGTATGGATTTTTTTTGGTTAAGATTTTTTTTAGCATTGCTAAACGTGGCAGTTTCCCATCCTTCAGATTCTTTAAACCAGTAAGTATGACGTGTCTTTTCCTCCTTTTCTTCTTTTACACTATGAAGACAATTGTGAAGTTAATTTAAGTAGTATTGTTGTGGTCCTCTTACCTTTTTAGATGAATGCAGAAAATTCTGTCAAGTGGAAAGCGAGTACAATCTCCACACCTTACAAACTTTCATCAGTTAAATGTGAGAAAGAAGTGTGCAAATATACAATTTCAAAGTGGTTAAATGTATTTGACTTTCTCATGTTTTCCTAGATGGAACTTTTCTGGTGTTCCTTAAATACATTCAAAAGTGCAGACCTATGTTCAAAAGCAAAGACCTATTTTATTATACTGTACTTTTGTAGCAGAAGCCATGCACTCTGCAGACCCCCATTTTTCAGTTTGTTACTTGAAGCTTTAGTTTCAGATCTTGATATAAATATATATATATATATATATATATATATATATATATATATATATATATATATATATATATATGTTAGTCATGAAGCAGATGTAGCCCTGCAGAACACTGTAACTGGAAAGTTAAGATGTATTTTTATCACACCTCCTTTCACACTGGCCTGAGAAAATGAACACACTTAGGTGAATAGCTTCAAAAAAAAATGTCTATCTACAGAGGAGTCCTCCCAAGTCATATCCACCTACATTCCTTTACCACCTCCATGTTTGCACAACCTTGGGGAAGGTTTTATTTTTTTAACACCCATCCTGTTCTCTTAAGTAGATTTGTTTTATTTGGGTTTGATGGAAAGAAGGAATAATAAAACTAAATACAAGGCAAGCACTTATTCTCTTTATGACGTTTACCACAGACACTTAGTTTGTCCTGAATTTCTTGCGCACTGCCTAAGCCCTAAGGTCAGATATAGGAATCCTTGTAGTCTTGGACTCATTCCACCAACTGAATATATATATATATATATATATATATATATATATATATATATATATATATATATATATATATTTTTTTTTTTTTTATTTCAAATCTCTCTCTGCAGTGTACTAAAATTGGTTCGTACTGGAAAGAAAAATGACAGTTATTTACTGGTCAGTACACAAGCTTCAGTCAAATGTATGAAACCTAATTATATGGTATCATTCTGCTCCCACCCCACCCACTGCAAATGAAAGAGCCAAGCTGTATGGGACTTGTCAGTTCTGGAAAGACTTGGTAGTAATGAAACGTGGAGATACTTAAAAATGTGATGTAGTATGTCATTTTCAGAAAACAGGTAATCCACTGTGAAAAAGTCTGTAGAACAGCATTTTCACTTAATTTGCATGCAAATGAATGCATAAAACCTGCCATTCAGGACATTACAGCTGCACTGCTGCTGCATCCAGCTTGTATTCAAGAATAAGGGAAGATTATCAGGCAGGAGCAGACAAAACTGTTTGCCTCCATTTACACACACAGTAGCAAAAGCTGACTAGACAGTGAGGACAGTAGCTAAAAAGGATTCTAGATGAACTACAAACTTGGTCCCAGGTCTACAGCCAGTGAAAGGACTAAACTGGAGTTCCCAGTTTAGAGACCGTGACAGCTAGCTAATGTATTTGCCATATGAAGGAGCAAAAACATGGTTAGTACTGTATTCTAATTGGATAGACATGTTCCATGGAACCAGTGTCTTTATTTTCCTGTAACAGAACAATCCAAGATTTTGTAACACTCATGTAGCTTGTATATATTAATCACAATCATATAATTTATAGAAATTAAAAAATAAATTCTGTTGGTGTTATACAAAAGAAAATGGTGTTGACTTAAATATAGAACAAGCTTTAAAAATCCATTTGATGTTGATTATAAGTTTCATATATACAGAACAGAAATAATTACAAAGGTAAAAATACAATCAAAACCTGACAAGATCAAGTTGTCATTTGCTGCATTTACTAGCACTTGTTCCTACAGAACATCTGTGACCTGTGCCCTGCTGTACACACATCAAGCATGTGACTTTTAGGGTTACTAGCTGGCATGCTTCAAAAGTGATTGTACAACATACAAGGGTGAAGCGACATGCTTTTGCTGAACTCTTTGCAACTTGATCATTATCTACGGTTTGTTTTGTTCTAGAACTTTGCCACATGTACACAGTTCCTGGTGACTTGGCTACAGCTCTTCTGCCTTATAATAGTCATAGCTGCAGTCTTCAAACTTGATGTGATACAGTACGTCTGACCGGTTAGATCCTTTGGGGTCCTATATTGAGAATGAGTGGCCACACTATTGATTGCAGCACCTCTTCTGTAGTTCAGTACTAGAACAGCCCTGCTGCATTTTTCCTTCTCCTAAAAGTCTGATATGAATACACAGTCTCTACAGCACAGCTCTTTCAAATTCTAATGCATATGTGCTTTTAGCACCAATATGGAGGAAAAGGAAATATAGCGGCTTGATTTAATTCTAAAATGGGTACAAAACTTGCTTCAATCTTACCTGGTTAAGACTTTCATCCCTGAAGAACTTAATGTAAACAGGTTAAAACATTGATCTTGGTAATTTTACCATAAAATCTGGAGCACAAAGGTGATTTCATACATTCACAGAATGGAGTCCTTCTCACTCAGAAGCCCAAGGCAAAAGGTAGTAAATAAATCAGTAATCCCATAGTTGGTGTTACCATTTGATGTGTTGCAGTGTGCCATTTTCTACACTTTATGTTGCAAATTTATTTTCTTGTTTATATCCTGAGAAAACCTTAAAAGTATGCTCCCCTTCAGAATATATTTGTCTGTGTACGTTTGGGGAAGGAAGCTGCCCAATGTAAAAACCCATTTATTTCACTATGCAGATCTGGTTTTCAAGTCTACCCCATTCCCCACACGTGTGTGTGTGTGTGTGTGTGTGTGTGTGTGTGTGTGTGTGTGTGTGGTGAGTGGTACACACAGAAAAACTTTTCAAGTTTGTTAACATATTCTGGAGCATTACCCCTTGAACTGCCAACAATGTACTATTAACTGTGAATGGCTGCAAGAGGTTATAGCCTTGTAAAGATTTAAAGTTTAGCAGCCTAAGCTCTGGAGTATGAATGAGTTATCTACTGTCTAAAAAGATATGTTCATGTGGATCTATACTACGTCTGCGAAACCCCCTTTCAGTGAACTTGCCGAACAATAACCAGCGAAATTTAACTCCCTCAAATGGCCATTCCAGTAAATTTTTTCCTAGGGGAAAAAAAAGCGCTTGGCCAACCTAAAACCAGATAAAATTTAAAACCCTTCAAAGTGGGGGGCTTCGCCCCCCCCCTAACTAAATATACCAACTCCGAGATTGCACTACGGTGAGGAAAAGGGCAAATTCCTGATGATGGCGAAGTGTTTTTCCCCCTAGGAAAATAATTTGCTGAAATGGCCATTCGTGGGAGTTAGATTTTGCTAGTTATCATTCGTGAAGAGCCATATGCTGAAAGGGAGTTTTCCGGATATAAGATAGACCCATTCATTTTACACGTGTACTCACTATGTTAACCAGACAAGGGTGTTTTTGTTTCTGAGCCGATTCTAGAACTTTGGTGTAGCTGAGTAATGCTTAGTCACACACAGTAGACAAACTGTGTGGAACTTAAACTCAGTCAAAGGTATGCTCTTATTTACAACTTGTGGACTTTACAGAGTATGCAGAATTGTCAGCCATCATTATGCTTTAGGGTATGAGTCTATAAATGGACCCTTACAAATAGCTTAAGGAAAGAGGAAAACAAGAAGTGGCTTCAAGTCCATATGATAATCTGCCTGATAAATGGACTTTACAATTACAAAATATTCAAGATGTTAAAGGAATTTTAAAGAAAACCACAGAGGATGGGTAAATTCTCCAGCTCCAAACTTAGAAGCTTGCACTTTTACTTAAATAATTTATTAACAATTATGTATGTTTCCTGACACACCATCCCAAATAAGCCATGTTCTGAAAATTTTCTAATTTTTTGTTGGTTTCCCTTCAATTACATGTCTACATTACAGGGCAAATAAGAGTTATGTGGGTGCATGAATCTGAAAGGGAGAGGACAAGATTGCCAGTATAAAAATAACATGTACAAAGGTGAATTCTACTGCACCCTTCTGTTCTGTGCTGGTTGATTCATACATCTCCAAGAACATTTCAGGCTTCTTCAAGTTGATGCCTTTCAGATTCAGTTCTCTCTCCATGTCAACTGTCTCATTCTACAGTTATTCTTGTTTTGCTCCTGTTATTAGATTGCTGATATGCAGTTTAACTAGATTTTTGCACATGGGATAGGTATCCATTTTTCACTACTGACTTACAACCAAGTCAGTGTGATCCATCCTTCACCCCTGGATATGTGAGAGATTTTTTTTTTTTTGTTCTAAACTGGGTTCTGGAAACATCTGCATTACATGACAGAAGTATGATGCTGTCTTCAGCCAAGGAGGTAACTAAAGGAATGTTTTTAAACTGCTGCTTCACCAGATGATGGTTCCGGTGCTCCCAGCTTTACAAGTGTGATGGCAAAAAGAGGTACTAGGTTGAAATAAAAACAAAGTCTGAAGTGCTATATTAATATTACTGACATCGTTCATTGTCTTTTTTTTTACTTCTGAAGTAAGACTGTATATACACCAGTGAAGTCATCACAAGGCAGGAGCGCTGTGTGGCCTGCTTGGATCCATGCTCCCAGAATGGTCTAACTCGGCACTGTCACAATCTGAGTCTTCATACACTGACTGATGCTGTAAGAGAAGAAAAAAAAGCATGCATTACTGAAGGCAGTACATGTTCAAATGCTGTTTATAACTATACGTCTGCTACCGTTAATATGACTAACTCAAATGAGGGATTGTGTAATTGTCTTTTTTTTTCCTGTTTGCTCTATTAAGCTATTTTGCATATTCTACCCAATATTGCTGAACAATCCTAAAACGTACTACTGTAATATGATTGCCTTTTTGGTATTCTGTATCACCATGTCTGTTCATTTTCAACTTGATTTACAGTTACTGTGTGGCATCTGGTGACAGCCTAGCAGAGAGGGGCAAGGTAAGCCCCACAGGGACAGACAACCAAGACTCCTATCCCAGGGACAGCAGAGAACCAAACAGTGGACCACTTCCGCTCCAAAGGCAGGGAGTTCTAAGCCATCCCTGTATGGCAAAATCTCTCAATGATTCCCTCTCCCCCCCTCTGCCCTCTTTTCTCTCACCAAAAACTAGGAGGAAGGCTCTCCTTCTGCAAAGAAAAATGGTTCTCTGTAACAAAGGACCAGTGGGTCTTAAAGGTCATTTTTCAGGGATACAAATTCTTCTTCAACAAACTCCCAATTCCAAGAGGGTACCCAGACCTACCTCCAAATCAGTAGGCAGAGGCACTGAAACAAGTCCAAACTCTCCTATCCCAAGGGACAGTAGAACCTGTCCCCTCAGATCAAATAGGCAAAGGCTTTTATTCCACACTATTCCTTGTTCTCAGAAAAGAGGGCACTTGGTGCCCCATCCTGGATCTTTCCATTCTGAACACCTTCCTGGTGGTCCCCAAATTCAAAATACTAACATCGCAGCAGCTACTACTTATGCTGACAAAAAATGCTTGGCTAGTTACCCTAGACCTAAAAGATGCCTACCTCCACGTCCCCATAAGGGAATCCTGCAGAAAATTCCATTGCTTCAGGGCAGGCTCACAACACTTTCAGTCCTCTGCGCTATCCTTTGGCTTATCTACTGCACTCCCAAGGTATTCACCAAATGCTTAGCCCTGTCCATAGTCTCTTGCAGACAGAAAAATATCCAAATTTACCCTTACCTGGACAACTGCCTCATTCAGGCAGAATGCAAAGAAAAGCTCCTCGAGGACCTCCTCTTTGTCAAAACCCTCCTAACCTCCTTAGGGTACACTATCAACAAGAAGAACTCAAAGCAAACTCCCTCCAGGGAGATCATTTTCTTGGGAGCTCTGCTGGATACAGCATCCTAAATGGCCTTTCTATCCCCCGAGAAACAGAGCTTCCTGCCTCTATTTTACACAGCTAGCTTCCAAAAGTCACCTCACTGCAAGGAAGTTCCTGCACGTCTTAGGGTACATGGCATCTTGCCACACTTCACATGAGAAAACTTCAGTGGTACCTAAAGAACCTTTGGTCTCAGCACTCTCAGCCTCTAGAGACCTCTCTACCTCTGATCCCCTGTATAAGGGCTGAGTTTCTCTGGTGGGTAGGGGTCTGTACCCAGAACAAGGGTCTTCCCTTCACCCTCCGCCCAACCGGGCAAACCATTACCACCGATGCCTCAGACATAGCTTGGGGTGTTCACCTAGAAGGCAGGTGTACCCAAGGACTTTGGGATGCACAACACCTCCCCTTACACATCAACCAGAAGGAAATGATGACAGTACAAAAGGCTCTGACATCCTTCAAACCCCATCTCAAGCCAAGGGTTCTCCTTATCAAAACAGACACCACAGTAATGTGGTACATCAACAAACAGGGAGGGACCCAATCTTACCCCCTCTGTGCAAGCTAGCTATGAACCTGTGGCTGACAGCCTCATCCATGGGACTACATCTGATAGCACAATACCTACCAGGGATCAACAACACCCTGGCAGACCACTTAAGCAGAAACCTTCTGGACATGCTGGAGGGATAGATTCCTGTCCCAGAGACTTCCTATACTCTGGAACAAGCTACCCATCTATGTCAAGCAAAGTTTTTCATTAGCACTCTTCAAGAAAAATCTTGATGAGTGGATGGGAAATAGGAAATACACCCCGGGGATCACTTCTGTGTCTCTGCTGGACAGTGGCACAGGAAAATAACTTTCTTGGGTGGTGTAAGCTATGGAACCTTGCTGGCTAGGCTTACATAGGCCCTTGGGCCAATAGCCTAGTACCTACCTATGGACCCCCACGAATGGCAGCTCCACAGAAAAATCTTCCTGCAAATCACTCAGGTGTGGGGGACTCCGGAGGTGGACCTCTTTGCTTTGCATCCCAACCATCAGCTGAAAAAATTCTGTACCAGGAAGTACCACCACCTGGCCTGAAAGGTGGATGCCTTGACCTTCCCCTGGAACATCCTTTTTGTGTACGCCTTACCTCCTCTCTGCCTCTTATTCCCAAGGTTCTGATCAAAATAAGAGAGACAGGCAAAAGGCCATCCTCATTGCTCCAGACTGGCCTAGACAACATTGGTACCCCTTACTATGCAGCCTGAACTTACAGCCTCCCAGGCAGCTTCCCTTGATCTCAGACCTCTTAACTTGGGGGGGGGGGTGCTGCACCCAGACCTGCAGACTTTCAAACTATCAGCATGACTTATACTCTAAAGAAAAACAATGGGCTCCTGTTAAGCAAACAGGTCCTAGACATCATCACAGAAGCCAGAAGGCCCAGCACCAGAAAATCCTATGCAGAAAAATGGAAAAGATTCTGCTCCTGGAGCCAGTCCAGAGGGGGAAATACCTTTTAACCTTCCATCCCTTATTCTGGACTACCTAGCGGAGTTACTTAATAGTGGCCTCTCCTTCTCCTCTATTAAAATCCACGCCTCGGCCATTTCAGCTCATTTTGATACAGAACAGCCCCTGTTTTCACATCCTTTGATTAAACAATTCCTCAGAGGGGCTTCTAATATCAGACCTCCTAAAAGGCCACCCACTCCAGCCTGGGACCTGAATTATGTTTTGAAAAAACTTACTTTACCTCCCTTTGAACCTGCTGCTTCAGCAGAACTAAGGTACCTCACTTGGAAGACTGCCTTTCTCCTAGCTATCACTTCAGCCAGAAGGGTTTCTGAGCTACAGGCACTGATGGCCATTGAGCCCTTCATCATCTTCCATGCAGACAGGATCTCCCTGAGGACCAGTCCCTCCTTTATGCCCAAGGTGGTATCTGATGTAGCTCTCAGGCAGGCCATACATCTACCCACCTTCTTTCCTAACCCTCAAAACAAGGGGGAAATAATTCTGCACTCACTAGACGTACACAGACAGCTGAGATACTATATGGACCGTACTAAACCCTTTAGGAAAATGGACCAACTTCTTGTCAGCTTTGCCCCAGGGGTGCAGGGGAAGCCCATTTCCAAACAGACCATTTCCAAATGGATATAACACTGTATCCATTTCTGCTACAGTTTGCATGGGAAACCCCCCGCCCTAGGTCTATTTGAATCCATCCCACTATGGCAGCCTCCACTTCCACAGCATTCTTCAGAGGAGTTCCCATCAAGGACATTTATTTATTTTTATTTTATTTAACATTTGTTAACCGGGAAAGTCCGACTTGGAACAAAGCCAATTTTCAGCAGAGGCCCGGGGAGAAAGGCTCCAGATCCTGGAAGCTGCCACCTGGACTTCTCTCCATACCTTTACCAAGTATTACCACCTACATCTATTTTCTAAGGCTAGGGCAGGGTTTGCCGCTGCAGTTATGCAGGGCATGCTGACCCATTCCTAGGTCTCTTACTGAGCCTACCACTCCTCTTCTCAGCTTTGGGAATCCTCCCACAGATGATGGCTGCAACAGTGAAACACAAAGAACATAGTACAGTTGTGTACACTTACCATAAATGTAGATGTTTGAGTGTATTCACTGTTGCAGTCCTGGTTTCCCACCTTCCTTCCCCCTTGTATCTTCTTTCTTTAGGGAGACAAGTTTCTAACAGTGGCTTTTAGCCACCAGGACCACTTTGCCTTATTTACTTGGGCCTCTGACAGTTAGGGTAAGAAAAACTGATGTAATGATGTCGGCTGCCTTCCTTTATAGTACTGGTGACCTGATGTCAGCCTGCAAGTGACAACAGCCAAGGCAGAAAAACATTGACTCTGGTATTCCGGCTGGCTGAGGGGTACCACAGCAGGGATAACCCACAGGTGATGACTCCAACAATGAATACACTCGAACATCTACATTTATGGTAAGTGTACACAACTGTACTTTCTGTTAATGTTGTCAAATATTTGCCTCCTCTCCACAAAGCCACACTGACACATATCTATCAATTTTGGCACCATCTTTGGCATTACTTTTAGCCATTATAGACAACACTTTATAATCATGGTTTAGGATTGAAATCGGTCTGTATTAAGGTGGATCTGATGGGTCTTTACCCTCTTTAGGTATTACAGCTACTTCTCCTTCTCTTACAATACTATTAAAACGTTCCAGATCTTTATAATTTTTTCTGTCCTTTCCTCCTAACTTCCACAGGAATACCATCTATCTTGGGGATTTTTCTGTGGATTGGTTACACATCACCATTTCTAGCTCATCTCCTCCTATCCTGTTAGCAACTGAGCTTCATCTACCTCTAACACTGGCATATTTAATTCTTCCATAAAAACTGCCTTAACTTTTTTAATGTAAAACAGCAGAGGAACAGAAAAAAAGTCTGACACACATCAATACACAGCTGTGTATATGCAGTGCTGTAACACAGGTAATACAAGACGCAGTTTAAAATGTGCAAATATATTTAAAACTGCTAATCTAGAAAGGTAATCAAATACTAAGTGGTGCGGTGAGTAATACTGTCGCAAGAGGATCTCTGGTTCAGTTCTCAGCCGAAGTGCCTTCTATGTGCAGCTTGCATTTCCTCCCTATGTTTGGATTTTCTGAGTGTACATAGGTTCATAGCTTCATACTAGGCTATCTGCCCTAGGGCATTTATAAGCCTAGCCAGAGTGTGTTTGGCTTTCGCCACCCATTTTAAATTAATTTTGCTATGCCTTTTTTTGAGGTTAGTATACTGTGCCTCTGTCTAACAGTGACACAGAAGTGATAGCCGGGGTAAACCTACGATCTCCCATCCACTCATCAAGATTCCTCCTGAAGAGAGTCAATGTGGGACTCTGCCTAACCTGGACTGGGATTTTAATTTTATTCCAGAGTGAAGGGAGCCTCTGGGTTATGAATCTGTCCCTCCAGCATGTCCTATTTATTTCAGTGCTGAGGTTCAAGTCTCTCGAGCGCGTAGCTCGATGGGATTTGGATTTTCTGAGGTGTAGCATGTCCATTAATTCCGGGTTGGACATGGCTTTATACATCAGGCACAGATCGCCTCTGAGAAGGCGGTATGCCACTGAGTAGAGCTGGAGTTTCTTTAACCGGGCAGCATATGGCATCTGTTTGAGCCCTTTAATCCTCTTGGTGAGGTACATTTGGGGTCTTTCCAGTTGCTGCAGGTGTCTGGTAAGGTACATCCCAAAAGGGGCATTGTACTCAATTATGGGCCTGATGAGGGATGAGTAAAGAGGCACGATGACCTCCCCTGATCTAGATGTGAATCCCTTCATGATTAGGTGGGCTATATAAAATGTTTTTCTAACCACTTTGGCCACATGGTTGTCAAATGAGAGATTGCTATCAACTTGGGTCCCCAGGTCCCTAATGACTTCTTCTGTACTTAATGGATTACCACCTATGTGGTAATTTGTGGGCACTTTGTATTGCCAAAGGGGATGACTATACACTTTTTGGCGTTTAGCTTGAGGCCATGGCTCTGGCACCAGTTGTCTGTTTCTATGAGGCCCTTTTGGAGGATGCTTGTGTCGGCTGGAGAGTTGATTATGGTTTGCAGTCATCTGCGAACTTGGTCAGCCACAGTCCTTCCGTGTTGGCCTGTACCACCGAGAAATATATACCGAACAAGAGAGGTCCCAGGACTGAGCTTTGTGGGATGCCACTTGTAACTGGTTTGGAGTCTGACATGGCTCCAGCAATTCTAACCATGTGGGTTCTGTCCTTGAGCCAGTTTGCAACCCATCTAGTGACATAGGGGTTTATATTTAAGCTGGTGAGCTTATCTATAATGCCCGAGTGGGGTATTGTATCGAAGGCTTTTGCGAGGTCCAGGTAGGCTGTGTGGACCACCTTCCCCTCGTCAATGGCCTTGGTGACTGTTTCAAAGAAATCGACCAGGTTTAAGAGGCAGGATCTGCCCTTAAAGCCAAACTGGGTAGGATCCATCACTCCCACATTCCAAAGGTGTATGGTATGTAGACTTTCAACTCTAAACCAGCCGCAGATGTGTGTGTGTGAGACATGGAAGAAAGACCTTGCGATCTACTTTTGTTCCCTACTTGCTTAATGTTGTGGACAATAGCTGTTGTTCATAAAGTCACTATAGCAGTTAAATGCAACTCAGCAGCATTGGATGGATGACCAAATCCTGCAAAATGTTAACATTTGCAGTAGTTATTAGATATTGGTGAACATGATATTATGAGCACATTCAAAATGGCTGTAGAGTTAGGTGAAATGCTTTTAACAATGCTGTTAATGTCTTTTCACATATTATTCTATTAGAAAACACATTCAAACATGGTTACAAGTTGGCTTATACATTGTCATGTTAGCCACTTGTCAGCCACGCTAAACAGCTGTATGACTGATAGAGATTGATGTATAAAAGACAAACTGTAACTGTAAAACACTGTGTAATCCTGTAGTTGGATTTACAGTGGAAAGTGTAGGATGGTGGTACCTGTCAGAACAGCAGTACACACAGTGTGTGGAACTTACTTATGGGGCTGCACAAAGTGTTTGTGAATACTGTGGTCCATTATTAGATATGCCACAAGAAGAAATGGTACAAGCATGTTAATGCTTAAACTAGCAAAAACAACTGCTCTAAAGTACTCTGCTCTGCTTAGGGACATGAGTTAAATAAATAATTTAAGGGTCTGTGAGTGTGTGTGTGTTTTGGAGGTAAAGCCCTCAAGACAAAACAACAGGGTCAGTGTTCCTGAATTTTTACTTTCAATATATTAATAAAGAGCCAGTAAAATAGTTTCTGCCTACTACTGTGTTTAACTACATAACACAGATTAATTTAATACATCTTTTATCACTACTTACAGTACATTTGGGTGGGGTGGGGTGGGGGTATTCACACCACATGAATCACAGAGGGTCTTTTAGGAAAAGTGATCCAAGCAATGTGGCACAGAGCAGCATCACAGGGAGGCAATACCTTAAGGTTCGTTAATTGGATAAAACAGTTTTTGGTCAAAATCAGATCTAATAATGTGAAATGGCTTGCTGTCTTAAGAAGTTCTGCAAAAGTGAGCTTGGTACAAAATTCTGATGTAGGTGCACACAACTACAGAACATTGTATTATTTTGTTCTAAACTGTCACTGTACAATGGCTGTACTGTTGCACAGTACTATTTCCACAATAAAGCTTGTACATAACGTTATACTTTTGTTTTGTTAAAATGTCAGAGATGAAGATGGTCCCTCAGGTCCAGTCTGCCTACCTTAAAGGACAGTTATGCCCTAGGCATATTTATTTTTTCAGAAACTATTTTCCTCCCTACAAAATTATTCCCGCACTGCTGCATATAAAAATAATGACTCCCCTGTGTTTTCCTTTCTATGACATTGTTTTGCTATATGGCTACCTAACTGCATAACATGAAATCGTACGATACCTTCTTTAGGAATTTGTTTTCCCTGCTTTTTACATCAGCTTACCTTATCACATTGCAAGCTTTCTTTGGCTCACAGAAAGCCCACACAGTAAGTTATCTTTGCATCTTCATTCTTTCCCACCCACAGTGGTCATATACCGTCTGAATCTATGGTAATCTGCAACTTTTTTTACTGTGTAGTGTTATTTACACATGCCCCGTTTTACCTTCCTGTCAGGCCATAAACCCATTGTCCCTTTGGGAATTCACAACTCCTTTACTGTGTAGTCTTGGAATGAACAAACATGATACTAATTGAGAGAAACAGAATGAGGAGTTAATTACTCAACCCCCCAATCTAAGTTATGCATTATTTATAGCAAAAGAAGAAACTGCTTGCTGCAGTATGTTTAAAACATGACAGCAAAAGCCATACTGTTTAGAGATTCTCAAAGTTCTCACTAAATTAAAGTGATTTAATTCTAAGCAAAAGCAAATAAGAACTTTCAGGAGAGGGTAGGGCATGACAATGTCATCTTTTAAAAACTCAAAATGCATTACGGGAAGGAGAAAGCTTGGCTGATAAAATCATGACACCATGTCTGTCCCTGTTAAGACTCTTTGGGGTAGAAAAAAATAAATACATTTTAAAAACAAACTCCCACAAGAGGGGAAAACATACTGGACCTGATCATCACCATCATGGGGACACTATGCTCCAGACCAGAAGTGTATCCCTCACTGGTAAGATCAGACCATAAACTAATCTCACTGGATATTCACATCCCGACCCCACCCCCTGCCCAGAAAACCACAGTGAAAAACTTCTCTAAAGCAAATTTCACACGCCTCAAAACCGAGGCGAAATCCTTCAAAGCCCCCGGGCCTGTGGAAAATACGGCCCAGACCGCGGAATCCTTTATAAACGCATTCTATGAACACCTTCAGGAATGCATGGATCATGCAATCCCAAATAAAACCAAGACCCAATCCTCCAAATGCAGACGTCCTGTCTGGTGGACCCCAGCCATAAACAAACTATACAATAGAAGGAGGAAGCTACTACATGATAGAACAAAATCCCAAAAAGGGAAGGCATCTCTGATCAGTATTAGCAAAAAACTACGGGCACTCATAAAATCGTCTAAGGCCAGCTTCGGGAGAAAAATTGCACAGGACACTAAGGATAATCACAAGGCTTTCTTTAGTTATGTTAGGAACCTGGGTGGGAATTCCCAGATATGCTCAGAATTAGTCCAAAATGACAAAAAATTCACCGAGCCCACAGACATTGCCAACATCCTAGCTGACAGGTTCAGTGCAAACTTCTCCCCCCTCTCCCCACCAAAAGGGCAAATATCTATCTCAACAGAGTGCTGCCCCCCTGACATCTCAGATGCTCAGGTAAGAGCCGCCCTCTCCAAAGCAAAAAATACAGCATCAATGGGACCAGATGGTGTCCCGGGCTGCGTCCTACATGAACTCCAAGAAGAGCTAAACCCAAACATAAAACTACTGTTCAATCTTAGCCTTACTACAGGATATGTACCCAAAGAGTGGCGTACAGCAACAGTGGTCCCTCTCCACAAAGGTGGTGTCTCAACGGATCCTGGAAACTATCACCCCATAAGCCTGACTAGCTTGGTCTGCAAAGCTATGGAAAGGATCATCATGGACCTCATAAATAAAGATATTGGGGACCTACAGTCACTGGATCCTACCCAGTTTGGCTTTGTTAAGGGCAGATCCTGCCTCTTAAACCTGGTCGATTTCTTTGAAACAGTCACCAAGGCCATTGACGAGGGGAAGGTGGTCCACACAGCCTACCTGGACCTCGCAAAAGCCTTCGATACAATACCCCACTCGGGCATTATAGATAAGCTCACCAGCTTAAATATAAACCCCTATGTCACTAGATGGGTTGCAAACTGGCTCAAGGACAGAACCCACATGGTTAGAATTGCTGGAGCCATGTCAGACTCCAAACCAGTTACAAGTGGCGTCCCACAAGGCTCAGTCCTGGGACCTCTCTTGTTCGGTATATATTTCTCGGCGGTACAGGCCAACATGGACGGACTGTGGCTGACCAAGTTCGCAGATGACTGCAAACTGGGCGCCATAATCAACTCTCCAGCCGACACAAGCATCCTCCAAAAGGGCCTCATAGAAACAGACAACTGGTGCCAGAGCCATGGCCTCAAGCTAAACGCCAAAAAGTGCATAGTCATCCCCTTTGGCAAAAACAAAGTGCCCACAAATTACCACATAAGTGGTAATCCATTAAGTACAGAAGAAGTCATTAGGGACCTGGGGACCCAAGTTAATAGCAATCTCTCATTTGACAACCACGTGGCCAAAGTGGTTAGAAAAACATTTTATATAGCCCACCTAATCGTGAAGGGATTCACATCTAGATCAGGGGAGGTCATCGTGCCTCTTTACTCATCCCTCATCAGGCCCATAATTGAGCACAATGCCCCTTTTGGGATGTACCTTACCAGACACCTGCAGCAACTGGAAAGACCCCAAAAGTACCTCACCAAGAGGATCAAAGGGCTCAAACAGATGCCATATGCTGCCCGGTTAAAGAAACTCCAGCTCTACTCAGTGGCATACCGCCTGCTCAGACGCGATCTGTGCCTGACGTATAAAGCCATGTCCAACCCGGAATTAATGGACATGCTGCACCTCAGAAAATCCAAATCCCATCGAGGTGCAGCTCGAGAGACTTGAACCTCAGCACTGAAATAAATAGGACATGCTGGAGGGACAGATTCATAACCCAGAGGCTCCCTTCACTCTGGAATAAAATCCCAGTCCAGGTTAGGCAGAGTCCCACATTGACTCTCTTCAAGAGGAATCTTGATGAGTGGATGGGAGATCGTAGGTTTACCCTGGCTATCACTTCTGTGTCACTGTTAGACAGAGGCACAGTATACTAACCTCAAAAAAAGGCATAGCAAAATTAATTTAAAATGGGTGGCGAAAGCCAAACACACTCTGGCTAGGCTTATAAATGCCCTAGGGCAGATAGCCTAGTATGAACCTATGAACCTATAAAAAAATAATAGCTACTTATAATGCTGCAGGGACATTAGTACAGCACTGAACATCAGAGGCAATCATATCTGAGTTACTGTGGTGAAATATGGACAAATGGAATAGGTGAGAGTGAGTTGGGTGTTAAAAATGATTTGTGGTACTAAAGGGTAAAGTGAGCTATGCAATGAGTGCAGAAACCATGAAATGCACAAGTTCCCGGCCCTTAAAATATTACAAATCTCCCGCATCATACCTAAATATTGCACTTCTTCACTGCTCTGTACTTTTTAAATCTGGTATTTTGTGGTTTCAAAACAATATCTGATATTGAACAAGAAGAAGCACTGCATTTTTATTAAAACTTTTAACATAACTTTCACTACCAATAAAAACTGGATGACAGCACATTAATTATAGCAAAATGTGAAGAAAAAAGAAAAATTTGTGAAAAAAGGCATACACATTCTTCAAGCAAAACAGCTTTGCTTATCCAGTTTCTTCACTCTCTCAGCATATTTAATTCAATTTCATCTGTATACACAGTCATTAGACTTCCACGTCCCCACCCACCTTTCTTATTTATTTTTAAACTACTTTATTTCTCATATTGCTAAATTGTGATATGCAATCAAATATATGGTACTTTTCTATTAAACCCCTACCACTTCCCGCTGCTGTGTTTTGCTGGTATTTCCTCAAAAGTAGTTCAATGTATTGTTGTTTGGACTGATAGAATATATATATATAATTTAGTCTGTGCCATCCCAGTCGCAACACCCATTACCCATGTAGCAGGTGGTTTATCTTTAACAAGGCGCCCCTGAGACAAACAGAAACGGTAGCTTGCATGAGTCAATCTGTTGCTGTACATTGTAGCTCAAATCTGAAAGTTGCAGGAAATGGTGGCTGGAAACTAAGTGAAAAGGGGCACAAGTAATATTCCGCCGCTTGCCCTTTTTTATTTATTTATTTTTTTCTTCTGCTTTGTTTTTACCTTATAGATACGCATCAGACTTGG
Source organism: Protopterus annectens (assembly GCF_019279795.1). Lineage (NCBI taxonomy): Eukaryota > Metazoa > Chordata > Ceratodontiformes > Protopteridae > Protopterus > Protopterus annectens. The sequence continues at coordinate 1,083,980,705 of NC_056743.1, forward strand.
TTTAGCTATCATGTCTTTGGGGAAGAAGCTGAGACCATGTTCTGCTACTGCCAAATTAGAATCACAGGCTGTTACAAGGAAATAAATTGAAACCCTTTCACTGAATATCTGGGATCCAGTTTCTGGTTTTGCAGTTATTTGTAGTAACTTCTAGTGGAGTATTTGGGATCTGGTTTCTGTTTTTGCATGAATTTGTTGTATCCCCAGCTACACCCTCTTGTCTTTTCAAGCAATGAAGAACTATAACCATGAGGGCTCCTTCGCTCACCCCCCTCCCGGAAGTGGAAGTGAAAGTGATTTGTTTGTGCTGGAGGCCTGTGTTGTCAAGACTTTCTTTACACTTGTTAGGGAAACGGCCGGCGACTCAAGAGGATGCGCTCTTTTCCCTTAGTTTTGCTACTTTTGTCCATTCGTGTACGCATTATACAGTAATAAAAATTCACTTCACGTTATCTTTAAAGCATGCTGTTAGGAAATCAAAATATAAGCCTGGTTTACATTAAATTGAACCTTTGGTGTGTCGTCTGATGTATGTAAAAAAAGGAGCACGCCAAAGTCGAGTGTGCAAACTGTCTCAATCGACTTGATGTGGGACCCGGATATATACTTATTTCACTTTCTGTGTACCTATGTACCAGTCCATCTGACTAGCTGTTTATCTAGCTATTTATTTTCTAATAGTGGGATTTGGAGCTGCTGTGCAACTGATGACATACCTGTCAACTACTCTGATTTATGTATTGAGATATGATTCTGGCACACACAGTTAGCCTTGGTTCTGCTAGATTTATTCATAAAGGTGCATTTCTTTAGATATCATGTTCGTCACTGTTGCAGGAAAGAAGGCAATCCAAACTGCTGATGAAATACCAGCAAAACACAGCAGCGTGAAGTGGTAGGGGTTTAATGACTGAAAAAAGTCAGAAGACTCCATTTCTGTAGACATCATGCATTATAAATACATCTGATGTTATGCATGTCACTATACTTAACGCTTGGGTCGTAGGATCTGACATTGGATCTGAACTGGCAACTTATCAGACAGATCCTTGGCTCGAGCTCCTCCCAATCCCATAATCCCTTGCTGCCCTCTAACCCCCCCCCATCTCATTTTGCCGCTCACCGTTTCAGACGCGATTCCATTGGCACAAGTCTCTTCTGGGGATAAGTGCTGAGTTTTTACATCTTCCTTACTGTAGACTTTGTATCTTTGTTTTGTTAGGCTTCTAGCTTAGTCTAGTGTGTTGTATCCTCCCCTCCCATATAGTTATTTCTTGTACTACCTTGTTAAGCTTTTTTGTTGACATTTTCTTGTTCCAAAAAAGTTGCAGATTCTTATTCTTCTCCTTTTGCTATTGTAGTGTTGTGATTTTGATTTCTTGATTGTCTCTACTGGATTTTGGAACTTGGCCTGGTTACTGGTGTTCGATTTTGGTGTGTGTGTCAGCTTTGGTGATCGGTTTGACCGTTATAATGTCTGACAAGCCAGCAGGTTTCAAGATGTGCTCCTCATGCGGTCAGAAGCTGCCCACATCTGACTCGCATGAGCAGTGCCTCTATTGTTTGGGCGCCGACCACCTGAAGGTTGAATGTGACATTCGTGCTGCATTCAACCCCAGGCCTTGGTCGGGCATCGAAATAAGTTGTTGAAGGGTTTGGTCCTGGGGGGTCCGTTGGCCTGGTCTCTGGCCAAGTCCAGCCAGGGTCCTCTTCATCGAAGAAGCCCAGGCTGTCCAATGCTAGCTGCTCTGGTCCAACTCCAGCCTTGGCTCTGTCAGATCCGATGACCTCGGATCCTAGGTCCTGTGAATCCACCCCCAGATCCAAGGCTTCCACTTTGAGACCTTTGGATCCAAGGTCACGGGAGTCTACTCCTGGATCCAGGGAGTCCAGATCAAGACCTTCAGATCTGACCAGGACCAGACCTAACGGGTTTCCAAATGCTCGGATCCTCAACTGTCCTCTGATTTGAGGCAGGCGGATCCGGAATCCATGTTGGATCCCATCATTCTAATTGAGGACTCTCCTTCGGATTCTGGCATGGGGCAGCCCTTTTCAGCTCCCAGGCACAGAAGTTGATCATCTTTGAGGCATAGGAGGTCCTCAGGGTCCAGGCAAGCATCCCCAGCTAGGTCTTCTGCCTCTTCTAGGACTTCCAGGAGCTTGCTTCCCTCCGACATGGACAGGATGATGAGGTCTTTCCTTAAAGCTCTGGGTTATGGCTTCTTGTTTCCCCTGCTCATCTGGCCAGGGGCCCTTCCCCTACTCCTATGCTTAATTCTCCTTGTTCGACCCAGGTGGTGAGGAGGTGATGGAGATGCCTAGAGCCCATTTCGTCTCTACCCCATCTGAGTCCCTGACTGGTTCTGCTCTTCCTCCCCCAAAGCAGATGGGGTCCTGGACCCAACCAGTTGCTCCAGAGTTCTTGGGGGTAAGGCTACTATCCCATTTTTTTAGCCCGGTCTCTTCCCCTCCATGCTTCGGCTTTCTGCTGCTCGGGGCCAGTGTTAGCCAGGGGTACTGAGGTGCTGGCATGCTCTGTTCCCTCTTCTCAGGTGTCCCTGCCTGCCAGGAATGGGGTGGGAGCATTGTTCGGCCTTCCGGGTAGTAGAGAGGAACTTCTCCTCTGCCAGCACTGCCTCCCCTGTTATCCAGGGACCTTCCCAGCCCCCCAGAGCAGACCTTCCTCATCCTGCTCCTGATCAGCCCTCTCGAACCAGCCTTCAGGCGGGAGTTACCCCACTTGGGGTTCCCCACTCTTCAGATTCTTCCCCTGAGCCCCCCTCGGAGGATATGCCTCGGAAGAGATCATGCAAGATGAGGCAGTTAGACTCCCCATGGGAGTCTCTCAATGAGGATATGGACCTCAGTGAAGGGGACAGGTCCGCAAGATCTCAGCCTGAAGATGTCTCCTTTGGTGACATCCTGGAGATCCTCAAGTTAAAGGGCTAATAGTCTTCCCAACCCCCGTCCTCTGAGGAGTCCGTATTCTTGAAGGTATTCGGGAAGGCACCATCTACCACCTGGGTTTCCCCCCTGCAGATGAACTGTAGATCTTATTGTTAGCAGGGCATGGAAAGCGCCAGATACTGTGGAGCCAGTGCCAAAAAGAGCAGATAAGTTCCTTAGCCCTCCCAAAGACAGTTCTAGTTGAAAGGAGTGCCAGCCGATGTGACTGTGGTAGCTGCCACCACTAAAAAGGAGTTAGTGGAGCAGAGTACGTCTGTTCATCCCCCCAACTGAGAATCTTGGATGATCGACAGGCACGGAAAGTGGGTCTTCACATCAGCTACCTTTGGGCTGTGGTTGCTTAATTACTTGGCACAGTTCACCCACCTCCAGAGGGATTTGGTCAAGGAACTCACCACTTCCCTTTCTGAGTTGTTGCCTGCCAAGGACTTGAGCAAAATGTCCCCCAGGCTGTCTAATCTTGCATCCCTATCTAATTCCTCAATGAGGCTGATTTCCAATGCTGTGGAGGGTGCCTCTCAAGTGGCTGGCACAGGCATCACTATTCGGTGATTTGCCTGGCTGCAACTGTGCAGGTTTGAGGAGTCCTTTAAAGCATCCTTTATGAATACCTCCTTCAATGGTTCAACTGTCTTTGGTCCATCAGTATAAGAGACACTTACCCGCAGAACCTTGTCGGCTGTGGGAATCAAGTTTTCTACCCTTCAGTGGTTCTTTTCTAAGACACAACAAGGGACTAGGAAATTATGGTTTTGGAAGTTGTAGTCTTCCTTTCAAGATGCTTAGGATGAACGGTCTTCTAGAGGTCAGGGTAGATGTTTCAATGGCAGATGCCCCCCAGAGGCAGAGGGGGGTCTGAAAAATCAGGGCTCCAGGGAACCCTTCTCTGAGAAGCCCTTCCAGCACTCCTGATGTGCTGCTCGACTGTCCTGCACTGGAGGCAGTCGGGGGTAATTTGTCACTGCACCCTTTGGCCTAGGCAAACATTACAAGAGATCACTGGGAGCTAAACATTATTTCCAGGGGCTATTTAATTCCCTTTTCCCAACCCCCCACACCAAACAGGAAATGCCTCCCTCATGCGCCACCCCATCAGAGGGAGTTAGTTCAACAAGAATTGCTCAAACTTCTTCAGAAGAGAGCCATCCAAGAGGTCTCCCCAGGGCAATGAGAATCCGGAACTTACTCTCACTTCCTTTTGGTGCCAAAGAAGATGGGGTAACTATGTCCAGCTCTGGACCTAAGCAAGTTAAATCTCTCCATCAAGAAGTCTAAGTTCCAGACAGTCACTGTTCAGTCCATCATGCCTCTTCTGCACAAGAATGACTGGATGTGCTGTGTGGATGTCCAGGATGTGTACTATCACATAAAAATAAACAGGCACTCCAGGAGACATACCTGCTTTCACATAGGGGCCAATCATTTCCAATTCAGGACCCTGCTCTTTGGTCTCAATACAGCCCTCCAGGTTTTCACCAAGTGCATGGCAGTGGTGGCAGCTCATCTGAGACTGTAGGCATTCCAGGTGTTTCCTTATCTCGACAATTGGCTCCTCACAGCTCCTGCCAAGCATCAGCTGGCCACAGCCACTCAATATGTACTTCACCTGTTCAACCAGCTAAGAATTACAGTGAATCTACCCAAATCGAAACGGATTCCATCCCAAAACTTGAGAGTTTATTGGCATTCAGCTGGACACTGTGTCAGAGACTGCAGTGTTACCTCTCCAGTGTGTACAACTAATCAGATCGCATGTTCAGTGTCTCCTAGACCTGTCTCATCCTCAGGTCTGCTTCATTCTCAGGGCCTTAGGGTCCATGGCGAAAGCAATCTGGTGCAGTTAGCCAGGTTTTACATGAGGGTTCTACAGTGGACTCTAGAAGTCCAGTGGTCTTCTGTCTCACCCTATGACAGCTTCCATCCACCTCACTCCGGTCTGCAGGCATCATCTCCTTTGGTGGATTCAGTTTCACGATCTCCTCACAGGCAGACCCTTCTCTCTTTCTCCCCCCATTGCCACAGTGACCACAGATGCTTCCCTGCTGGGAGGGGCACTGCCAGGGAAAGATGGTCCAAGGTACGTGGTCCCCTGCAGAGACCAAACTGCACATAAATGTACTGGAGATGACAGCAGTTTTTCTCCCATTGCAAGCCTTTTAGGACTGTCTCCATCTGGGTACCACTGCAGTGCACATGAACAACATGGAGGTTGTGTTGTACATCAGCAAACAAGGGGCATACATTCTTATCTGCTTTGTTGCAAGGCCATGAGAGTGTGGGAATGGGCGGTGTCCTCAGGGCACTTTCTCCTTGCCATGCACATTCCCTGGGAGCTCAATGTGCTAGCAGACGGGCTCAGCAGGCTATCTTGAGTCCTCACTAGTGGTCCCTTTATCCCTCAGTGGCAAGAGAGGTCTTCCTTCGCTGGGGACATCTGAGCTGCAATGTGTTTGCTTTCCCTCACAACCACAAATGCAGCCCATACTTTGCCCTGATCCCCCCATCTGGGGTGTCCCCTAGGGATGCTCTAGTTCACGACTGGCCTCTGGGTCTCCTTTATTCTTACCCTCCTATACATCTCATTCCCAGAGTCCTTCAGAAAGCTTGACACATCAAGGCTACCTTGATCCTCATTGCCCCCTTCTGGCCTCAGCAGGTGCGGTTCCCTCTCTTAAGGTCTCATTTAAAATACCCCCCTTGGGTACTAGATCCCCTTCTGGATCTGATTTCCCATCCCTCTCATCTTCCAATCCCAAACCTTCAGACTCTTCATCTAACCACGTGGTTTATCCACTTCCCATAATTCTAAACCAGCCCAGGCTTGCCTCGCCTATCAGAGACTTTCCTCTGGCCTCTCAGAAGGCTTCCGCAAGAAAGGTCTATGGTAGTAAATGTAAAAGAGTCTTTATCTGGGCCAAGCAGTGGAATTTGGATCCCTTTTCTGCTTCCATTCTTATTATTCTTGTCTTCTCTCTCTTAAGATTGGGCTAATTTCTCCACTCTTAAGCTGAAATTAGCGGCCATTTATAATCTGCTTGCAAGGAACCTACTTTTTCTTCTTGCCTTTGTAAGGCCTTTTTGAAAGGCATTTTCCTGGTTAAGCCTCCTGTCAAAGATCCTTCTACTATTTGGGACCTTTTCTTTGTACTGCAGTCGCTTACACAGAGTCCCTTCTAGCCTGCTGCAACTTGTGATATGAAGTTTCTATCATGGAAGATTGCCTTTCTGGTGGCTATAATGTTAACAAGATGAGTTTCTGAGCTGCAGACTCTCTCTATTAAGCCTCTATACTTGATTTTTCATAGAGATAGAGGCTGTCTGGACTAACCAATCCTTCATGCCCAAGGTGGCCAGAGAAGCAAATTTGAATCAATCCATTCAGTTGACTGTTTTCTTCCCTAACTATTGCAATAAAGGGGAATATTTGCTGCATACATTTGATGTATATAGACAACTATGATTATGCTTAGGCTTGACAAAGAGCTTTCACAAATCTGACCAGGACTTTGTGGCTTTTCTGTTAACAGACAGGGTCGGGCAGTATCTAAGATTACTATATCTCATTGGAATTCCAGATGTATTTCTACAATTTATTCTTCTAAAGGGTTGTCCTTACCAGGACCAGTCAGAGCTCATTCCACTAGATCTGTAGCTATGTCAGCTGCATATTTGATCCGACATTCTTTAGATGAGATCTGTGCAGTGGCCACTTGGTCTACTCCTCACACTTTTGTTACTCATTACAAGCTTGACATAGTCTCCAGGAACAGGGCTTCCTTTGGCTACACAGTTCTTCAGCATGTCCTTCCATGAGGCCACACAGGATTTTGTGGTAGCTGGGGACTCTGACCCAAGAGTGAGGAATAGTGACATGGATAGCATCAGATAAAGGATTATATACTTACCATAGCTTAGCTTCTGTGTTATCCTCTGTCATTATTCATCACAGTCCCCCCTTCTTCCCTGTCCTGTGGGACCCAGATGACATAGAGATGCCCTGTCTGGTGGTTAAGGTCTACCATGGCTGTTTTTTTTTAGCTTTAGGGCAAACTCAATCTGAGGGGTTCATAGGTAAGAACTAGGCTATCTGCCCATGTGCATTTATAAGCCTAGCCACAGAGTAATGGCTTTCGCCTCCCCATTAGATTAGTAACCTGGACCTCTGTCAACAGGGCTCCTGAACTGATCCCAGGGTAGAACTTACGATTACCCATCCACTCATCAAGATTTCTCTTGAGGAGGGTCAGAGAGGAGCTCTGTCGAATATGGATTGGGATTCTATTCCAGAGTGAGGGGAGTCGCTGGGACAGGAATCTATCCCTCCAGCATGTCCTGTTTATTGTTGTACATAGGTTCAAGTCACTAGAACGAGTGGTTCTGAGGGATCTCGTTTTTTTGAGGTGAAGCATGTCCATTAGTTCAGGGTTTGACATGGCCCTATAGGTCAGGCATAGGTCACCTCTGAGCAGATGGTAAGCGACTGAGAAGAGCTGGAGCTTTTTTAGCCGTGCTTCATAGGGTAATTGTTTAAGGCCCTTAATCCTCTTAGTGAGGTACTTCTGTGGTCTTTCTAGTTGTTGCAGGTGTCTAGTGAGGTACATTCCAAATGGGGCACTGTACTCTATTATGGGCCTAATGAGTGAGGAGTAAAGAGGCACAATCACCTCCTTGGATCTGGATGAGAAACCCTTTGTGATTAGGTGTGCCACACAGAAGGATTTCCTGACCGTTTGGCTATGTGGTTATCAAAGGAGAGCATGCTATCTACTTGGGTACCCAGGTCCCTAATTACTTCTTCTGTACTTAGTGGATTCCCATCTATGTGGTAGTTTGTAGGTACTTTGTTTTTCCCAAATGGGATTACTATGCATTTTTTTGGCATTTAGCTTGAGGCCGTGACTTTGACAACAGGTGTTTGTCTCTGTGAGACCCTTTTGCAGGATTGTCTGTGTCAGCTGGAGAGTCAATTATTGCACCCAATTTACAGTCATCTGCGAACTTGGTTAGCCACAGTCCCTCTGCCTTTGCCTGTACTTCGGAGAAATATATACCGAACAGGAGGGGTCCCAGGACTGAGCCCTGTGGGACTCCGCTTGTGACTGGTTTAGGGTCAGACATGGCTCCTGCCACTCTTACCGTGTGGGTTCTGTCTGAGAGCCAATTGGCAACCCATCTTGTGGCATGGAGGTTGATATTTAAGCTGGTGAGTTTGTCTATGATTCCTGAATGTGGGATGGTGCTGAATGCCTTAGCGAGGTCCAGATATGCTGTGTGGACCACCTTCCCTTCATCTATGGCCTTGATGACTGTTTCGAAGAAGTCGACCAAGTTCAGGAGGCAAGATCTGCCTTTAACAAAGCCAAACTGGGTGGGGTCCAGTGTCTGGAGGTTCCCAATGTCCCTGTTAATGAGCTCCATGATAATGCGTTCCATGGCTTTGCAGACCAAGCTAGTCAAGATTATAGGATGATAGTTCCCAGGGTCAGTTGTGGCACCACCTTTGTGGAGTGGTACGACTGTTGCTGTACGCCATTCTTTGGGTACATAGCCTGTAGAGAGGCAGAGTTTGAATAGTGATTTGAGATGGGGGGTTAGTTCATTTTGAAGCTCGTGTAAGACACAATCTGGGATAGCATCTGGTCCCATTGATGCTGTGTTTTTGGCCTTTGCAAGGGCTGTCTTTACTTGTGTGTCTGAGATATCTGGAGCGCCACATTCTTCTGGGATGGGTGCTAGCCCCTTTGGTGGAGGGTGAAGCTTGCACTGAACTTGTCAGCCAGGATGTTGGCAATGTCGGTTGGTTCAGTGTACTTATGGCCATTATGCACTAGCTCAGAGCATATCTGAGAGTTTGCCCCTAGACTCTTGACATAGTTAAAGAAGGCCTTGTGGTTATCCTTAGAGTCATTGGCTATTTTTCTTCGAAGTTGGCCTTGGATGATTTAATGAGGGCGCAGTTTTTACTGATGTTAATCAGAGATGCCTTCTTATTTTGGGATTTTGTTCTATCTTGCAGGAGTTTCCTCCTTCTGTTGTAAAGTTTATTTATGGCTGGGGTCCCCCAGACTGGCTTCCTCTTTTTTGAGAAGTTGGTCTTGGTTTTACTTGGGATGGCTCGGTCCATGCATTCGTGAAGGTGTTCATTGAATGCACTTGTAAAGGATTCTGCCGATGGGTCATCATTTTCCATTTGATTGGGAGCTTTGAAACTTCCCACCTCGGTCTTGAGGAGTGTGAAGTTGGCTTTAGAGAAATTTTTTACCTTGATTTCCTTGACTGGTGGTGGTGGTGGTGGTGGTGGTGGGGGGGTCGGGATGTGGATGTCCAGTGTGATTAGTTTGTGATCTGATCTTACCAATGACGAGTTTACCTCAGGTGTGGAACATAGGTTCCCCATGTTGGTGATGACCAGGTCCAGTATGTTGTCACCTCTTGTGGGAGTGGTGACCAGCTGTTCAAGGGCGTTTGAGTTTATAAACGCAAGGAAGCATTGGGCTAGGGCATTTGAGCTTAAGTAGTTTTCCCAGTCAATGTTTGGATAGTTGAAGTCACCCAGTAGCATGGTGTTGGGTAGAATCTTCATACTTTCTAATGTTCCCAGGAATGCTGCGTGAGGGTCCTGAGACAAGGTGGGAGATCTGTAGCAAGCTATAAATTGAACAGTCAATTTACCCGCTGTCAATTGCACTTGGATGGTCTCAGATTCTGCGTGCTGTGCTACTAACCTGGAGGTGTGGGTGTTCTTGATGAATATGGACACACCCCCTCCTTTTGTGTTCCAGTCCTGGTTTTGGGACCTAAATGTATGGTAGGAGTTATAGCCTGGTAGTGCTAGGGTGCTCTCTGGAGCCTTGAACCAGGTTTCTGTCACTGCACATACGTCGATTTCTTCCATACTAAGGAGAGCCTTGAGTGCGTGCATTTAGACTTCTGGCATTGAGCAGCATTACCCTCAGTTTTTGTTTATTATTGTTGTTTATGGAGCTGGGTTTGTCTTTTGAGCCTTGCCTAAAAAAGGCAGTATTGGGGTGGCAAGAGTCTTGGCCAGTATTCGAAAGCCCAGGGGCGACAGGTGCAAGCCGTCTCTGGCGAAGCAACGTGGCTTGTCAAGCATGTCGTCCCAGGCTGACAAGTACTGGATCCCCTTTGAATGACACCAGTAGTTTAACCAATTGTTGAAACTGATCATTTTTTCTTCGTATGCTGGCATCATTTTGGGTGAGGGCAGGATGCTACTCAGAGTCAGAGTCATACCAGCCTGGGCTACATGGTCAGAGAGCTCCTCCATGTCTCTTTTCATGTAGTCCAGGGAGGTACGTCTCAGGTCATTTACGCCAACATGTACAATGACAGAGTCATATTTGCACTTGTTGTGGAGTGACCTGAGTGCATGTGTTATGTGGCGGATTCTGGCACCTGACAGGCAGCTTACGGTAACCTTCTCCTTGTTCAGTCTAGTGAGTGGGACGTCTGTGTGCCTGATGATAGAATCACCGATTACTAGTGTGTTAGATGTGTTATTTAGCCTTAGGGGCTGTTTTTGCTTGGCACACTGACATTGTGACGTATGTGTTACCTGGTTTCTGTTGTGGGGTGGGGGTTGCTTGGGTGTATGCTTAGGAGGTCTTTGTTGTTTAGGCAGGTTCTTATTTAGAGCCTCCGAGTATGTTTTTGCATGTTTCTGAGAGTTGTTTTCTGGTGCAGCTATGGCTGGTCTATGTGAGTCTGGTAATGTGGTGCTAGTGTTGCCCTTCTCCTTGTGACTGGTTGATCCAGTCGTGGATTGAGAGAGCTTAGCCTCCAGTTTGGCTGTGTAGCTGCATCTCTCACATATGTTTGTGTTGGTTGGGAGGAGGAGGGGGTTGTCTGTGTACATGAGGCAATTGTAACATTGCCTCAGGATGCCCAGATTCACCAGCTGGACCGGAGAGCACACCTGAAGCTGTCCCTTGAACATGCCTGAATGGATGGTTGGGACTCTATTGCTGACTGGATGAGTAAAGAGCCTTATACTTCCTGAGTATAGGGCTGAAGTGCAAGCTGTAAGCTAGTGCTAGTTTTAGTAAGTTTTAGTAAATGCTGGTCTTAAATTGCCTTATTTCTAGAGGGCAACAAAGGATTATGGGAGTGGGAGGAGCTCGAGCCTAGGATTTGTCTGATAAGTCGGACACTCCTGGTCAACAAATATAAATAAATAAAATAAATAAATAAGTTGCCAGCTCGGAACTGATGCCACATCCTATGACCCAAGAATGATGAATAGTGACACAGATGCTAAATTATGGTAAGTACATAACTCTTTTTCCATTACTTCAATCATAGTTTTATTATGACAGTATTGTGCATTAGAAAATACTCAAAACACGTTTCAGTTCCTGTCATCCTACTTATTTTAGTCATCTATTTGATTATTATGATGTATATATTGTTGTTTAATAACATTAAAGTCTTACTACTTCATGACAGTTTCAGACCTAGGCACCAACTCAATAGCATTATTTCCTTAATTTATGTACGTTTCCCCAACAACTGTGTCAGGACATTTTGCAGTCTCCTTAAACTCCAAAAATTCCCAAAAATGTGTTTCCAGCTTCCTCTTTCATTTCCATCACATCTCTAACATCTGTTCTCTTATTTGTCTGGTGTATTAAAAGTACATGTGTAAACAAGTCTGTGCAAACATCCTAAATCCTCTGGACTTTGCAGCATACCTTGGAGCCTTACATATTTCCTACAGTTGCTTTCTTGTAATTTGTCATTCATTTAAATCTTCCTTCCCCATCTGTTTTAATGTCTACTGATTAGGTTTTATAATTGTCATGTAGCATTTTATGTCTTACTAATCATGCCTTTCTTAATAGCCTCTTCTGTTCATAGTTCCACTAAAAATCCTACTACAGATATTGGTCTTTCACTCAATACTTTTCCACCTCTCTCTGTATATGTTTTGCCAACAAGCCTGGTATGGAAGGTAATCTCTGCTCTGTAGGTCAAATTCCTGCTTGGTTCCTTTCTGCTCTGTAACTTTCCCTTCCAGCTTATTTGCTTCTAACAATGCAGTCCCATTTTTAGTCTTTTCCATTTACTTCCTGCCATCTATCGCCTGTGTTCTGTATCCGTAGTTAAATTTATTCGGGTCTATATTACGTTATTGAAAACCCATATCATCGAACACCACAACACCGACACACACAGCCCGAACTGCAAATTCGCCGAACACCCTAAACCGCATATTTTCAAATCTTGAACCGTCATAAGTCGGCCAACACCACCGCGTGCTACATACTACATACATAAACCAAACCCTACCTCTAACCTTGCACTAAACCTTAAATACATTACTATCTATGCACTTACCTTATCCCGCACCCTAACCCTAAGGTCTGTAACCATTGCACACTTACCTTACAGACATATACCCAAACAAAACAAATAATCCACACACACATACAGTTAACAAAACCCTACTTCTAGCCCTACACTAAACCTTACATACATTACCTATCTATGCACTTACCTTAACCTGCACCCTAACCCTAAGGTCCGTAACTATCGCACACTTCCCTTACGGAACTATACCGCAGACGAGCCAACCATGACACTTCGACATTTTGCACGTTTGCTGTTACTGTAGTTCGCGCTATACATGTCGGTTTTCTAGTGTTCTATGATACGGGTTTTCGATAACGTGATATAGACCCATTTATTCATAATGGCAAAATTTCCTTTAACCACTCCTTCACTGTTTTGGTCTTTATTATGTTTACCTGGCACTCGCACTTTATAATTTAATATTCTGAATAATTATTGCTATTGTTCTAAAGGTCTTGCTTCCAAAACTCTAATCTTTCCCTGCATCCCTGTATTTCCATTTTCACGCACTAAGGGGTCCACGTTAGGTAATCCCTGTATACACCTATCTACTCACCCCATCTGATGGTGAGGTTAAGAATGAATAATCATAAAACATCAACCAAAGGGTGTATCTCCAAGTAAGTGCTAACCTCAGTGTTGCTCTCCACAACTGAGGTTATCACCAACTTGGAGATGCACCCTTTTGTTGCTGTATTTCCATTTTTGCTCCACCATCACCTTTTTTCCTCTAAAACCATCTTTTTGTGCTGTATATAAAAGTTGACTGCATGGCTTTAAAATAACCCTTCAAATCAGGCAATCCTAAACCACTTTGTTTAATAGGAAGAATCAGCTTATCCCATTTTATTATTGCTCTCTTTCTCTCTGAAATAAACTCTTTCAATTCTTTATTAATTATCATCCACAACTTGTTCTCTGATTGACAAAAGTTAGTTTGACATAAGTAGAGGACCAAAGGAACTAAAAACATTTTCACTGTCTGTATCTTGCTGTCAATATCCATAGCCAGTAATTTCCAGTCTCTTACTTTTTTAAACAATGTTCTGTTTAATTTTTTCCCACATATGCTTAATTGCCACAGCACAGTCCTTTTTAAACCATACATCTAAATGCTTCATCTTTCATGTCCCGATAAGTGTGGGTATTGCTGAACTACTTTGTGCCACACACAGTTTACTGCTATACCCTTTTTTGACCTTTATGTTACACCCTGAAAATATTTGAAACTGCCTTAGTATATCTCACAACACGTTAATGTCAGATTAAGGATTTGTCAAGTTCAAAATATCATACACAGACAGTTACTTTCTCTTGACTACCATATCAGTTATATCCATGAATTTTCAAGTCTCATGTCTGTTTAGCTAAAGGATCCAAGAAAATAGACAGTAAGAGGAAGGAAGTTGGCATCTCTCCTACCAGAAATTACTCAGCCCCCCTTTACTTTTGCCTATAAGCCAGCAAATATTCTCTTTATTAATTATATTATACTATTAGGGAGTGTAAACATTAAAATTGCCCTACTCAAAGTCCAACTAAATCCAATCAAATTCTTTGTCTGCATTCAAACTTATTAACAATAATGGAGTTTTATATATATATATATATATATATATATATATATATATATATATATATATATATATATATATATATACATATATATACATATATATATATATATATACATATATATATATATATATATATATATATACACACACACACACACATACATATATATATATATATATATATATATATATATATATATAATACACATACACACATTTTTTTTGCTATGAATCATCCATTAATATTTTCAAATGTTGATCTCCATTCTACAATTTTTGCCATCTCTTAGCTAATATAGACAAACATTTTAGGACTGAAACTGGTCTATATGAGGTAAGGCCTACAGGATCCTTGACTTCTTTTGGTAATACTGTCTCTAGTGCCTTCTTGCATAATGCAGGTATTTCTCCCCACATTATTAAGCAGTGCCTTACAAATCTTCCAACAGCCTCCTTCCTCCCAACTCTCACATATCTGTGGGAATTCCATCCATTCCTGATGACTTCCTTGTTGCTTGATTATACATCACACTTCTATTTGTCCTTTAGCTACTGTGATTGTTAATTGTTCAGCTTTCACTTCACCAAGCTTTGGGGTATTTAATGTTTCCAAAAAAAGCTTCCAAGCTGTGCCTAATTCTGATTTCTCTGTTCTTCTGTTATATACAGATTTTCATACAATTCAAATATTTTAATCATCTCTTCAGGATTCCTAAATAACCTTCTTGTGATAGGTCCTTAAGTTTCGCTACAGTTCCTTCCACTTTGTACTAACATTATTGTGTTCTGAGATTATTGTAAAAACTGTTTGACTGAGTTTCCCTAAACTCATGCCTATTGTACAAATGCTTCCTTATTTTGCTCTTAACACTCTGCAGTTGCTTGTCCTCTTGATCTGTAAGCTTTTCCCTCCTCTGCAACATTTTAACTTTTGCCAAACCTTCCAAATTATTTTTGCTAGATTTCTCCTCAGTATTTTTCTCTCTTAATTCTTCTGTACTTTTAAAATCCACCTTCATTTAATCCAAGCACTAGCCACTCTATCTGGAAAGATTACTATCTACCATAATAACTCTTGAATTCTATTTATTACTCATTCCTTAAAATACCCTCTTTAAATAAATATGTGGGGAAATGCAAATGATAGTCTTTTCATTTCTTGCATCTTTATCTTAACTTGTCAGATATACTTATTGGATGGGTCTCAGTACTTTCAATCAAATGCACGTTTCTGTGAAATATAGTATCTGTTCCGCCTAGCTCAGTTACTGTATCTTGGAGATTAATATGTAAAGTCCTTCAATAGAGCTGTTCCTGGGGGGAAACAAATACTCCCTAACAAATAGTTTCATATACTTCTCTAAAAATCTGCCTTCTTATTTATAATTTCTCTTTTAGGACCACTGTCACTTCTTCCCTGACACAAACTAAATTCTAGTCAGCACCTAGAAGTAAAATGCATTGCTGTAAACTGATTATTGCTCCTGTAATCATTTTAACTACTGTTTTATGGGGAATAAATATGTATGCCAAGGTAATTATCTTCCCTTGCCACTAGTACCTCACTGCCACAAATCTTTGTCCCTCCTCTGCTTCTTCCTATGAGTATAACACCTTTTTTCATCTGCTCCTGCTATTCAGATGAATATCTGCACTGAAATCCCCTTTATCAAGCTCATGTTCATTTCTACTGAAATGTATGCCCTGCAACAAGATAATCTGCACCCTACATTTCTGAATATAGTTCAACACTGTTTTTCATATCAGTTAAGTCAATTTACATGGTAATACTGACAATGAAGACATGTTGTTTTAAAGCAATAATCATTTGTAATGCATGCCACGTCTGGTATACTTGTTCCTATTAAAAGACTATGCACATTTTTTTTACTTTTATCTAATTTCACACATCTGTTTGAGTTCATGTCATGTCTTTCCAAACAGTTCATTATACCCTTCCCCAAATCCTTTTAACAAATATAGATTGGATCTACTTCAGTAGATCGAAATACCATAACATTGAAACTCATAAAGCCGAGATGAAAACATTGCAAATTCACATCTACGAATATTAAAGCCGAATGTTTTAAACAAGGAACCAACTAATGGGCATTTCCGGAAGTCACTGGAGGTTTTGAATGGACATCATGCGAAACGGAAACAAATGTATGTATTAATACACAAAACTTAAAAAAATACTTTTACAACATTTTTGCAGGGGGGGGGGGTCAAGACCCCTGCACCCCCCCCCCACTCCCTGGAAATTATGTATAAAAACTTCGAGATCACATTACAGTAATTCTCCTATCCTCACTGTACCGCAATCTCTATTCACAATCAGTAAACTTAAAAAATTCTCTCTTACACATTCTGTTACACTGAAAATTATGTCTTTCTGAGTTTAGTGCGATGTCCATTTAAATTCTCTGATTACTTCCAGACATGCACATTACTTGATTTGCTGTTTCAAACTTTTGGCTTTGTTAAAATTCGTAGATGTGTATTTGTGATGCTTTTGTCTCTTCTTTATGAGTTTCAGTGTGGTATTTCGATATACTGAAGTAGATCCACACACACACACACACATATAAATATATATATATATATATATATATATATGTATATACAGGAAATCCTTCTATGTGGCACACCTCATTACAAAAGGTTTCTCATCCAGAAAAAAAGAGGTCACTGTTCCCCTCTACTCATCACTCATTAGATCCATTATAGAGTACAACGCCCCTTTTGGTATGTACCTCACAAAACATCTACAACAACTGGAAAGGCCGCAAAAATACCTCACAAAGAGGATTACTGGCCTCAAACAGATGCCTTACGCAGACCGTCTCAAAAAACTCCAGCTTTACTCCGTCGCATATCGCCTACTCAGAGGCGATCTCTGCTTAACATACAAAGCTATGTCAAACCAAGAGCTGATGGACATGCTCCACTTAAAGAAATCCCAATCCCTCCGAGCTACACGCTCTAGGGACCTAAACCTTGTCACCACAATAAACAGAACATGCTGGAGGGATAGATTCCTGTCCCAGAGACTTCCCATACTCTGGAACAGACTACCTATCTATGTCAAACAGAGCTCCTCATTAGCACTCTTCAAGAAAAATCTTGATGATTGGATGGGTAATAGGAAATTCACCCCGGGGATCACTTCTGTGGTTCTGCTTGACAGGGGCACAGGAAAATAATTTTCTTGGGTGGCGAAAGCCACGGTACATTTTTGACTAGGCTTGTATAGGCCCTAGGGCCAATAGCCTAGTACCTACCTATGAACCCATATATATATATATATATATATATATATATATATATATATACATACCCAGAAACCTCAGTTTTTCCAAGCTGGCAACCAGTAGTGCCATCCATCTATTTTATAACAAGAGCATTTGTGCTCAGAAGCCTCAGTTTCTCCGTGGTGGCAGCCTGCACTGGCACCCACTCATTTAACAATAAGGGGTACTTGTGCTGTGATGCACTTTGCCAGGGCTTGCATACAAGCACACTGTATCATATTTCTTCAAATATGTAAAACAAATTCTCTTTATATTCAAATTTACTTTTTGAAAGAAAAAAATCACTGACTACCTTTATGAAAAAAATAGCTCTCTGATTTTATATTCAGTGCATTCCCAAACCAAATCTGTTTGGGAGATGAATTTCCCCCTACATTTAATTTTTCCTTTTTTAATACAGTTCATTCAGTGCTAGCAAGTAACAAATCTGCTGAAGGGGGCACACAGTGTAAGCTCTGAACATCCAATTTGATGTCTTTCTTATTTCAAGTGCGTCAGTTCACCTCATTTTGATTATAACTTAGATACACCAGACATTTGCACTTTGCTAAAACATCTGGTTTTGGAAAATCCCAACAATATTCAGTTTACTTTCCATAATTAACAAGCTCTTTTTTCAGAATTAAATAAAGCATTATACTCAACTAAATCTATATTCCTTTAACGTATTCTTGTAACATACATTGTACATATAAGTATTATTTGACTCTGCACTTCTAATTACAAGTCTTTCCGTATCATGCTACAGACCAATGTTTAAAAAAGATTTAACACAAAATCTCTTAAGTGAAAAGTTAGCGTACATTTGTTTTTTCTCTTCTATTTTGCATGTTTTGAATTAAACATCATGCAGTGAAGTTGAGATGTCCTTTGCTACTTACCAACTTCCCTTTATTATTTGTCCTCTGCATAGTCCTCACCCTTTCACCTCATCAATATTTGGTTCAAACCCCAGCTTCTCATGACTGTCACAAAAGTTCAAGCAACTCATGGTAGAAAGGATACTTTTTTTTGTTTAGTAAGTTTGCATATGTATTAGTCTTCTTCCCTTTCCTCACTTTCTTGCAGTTCTGGCATCTGGTTCAAATCCAGGCTATTCCTAAATTATCTGGTCCACTCCTGGGCTTGTCTCCATCATTTAAGCATTTTCTTTTGAAACAAGGGGAATGGTTTCACTGTTACAGTCTCTCTTATACCCCTCTTACTAGTGCAGAATCCAAAAACAAAGTCTTCTTCTCTTTGCTTACTAACAATCTTTTGTCTGTACTTTATCTCTGCCAAAGCCAGATATGCTTCTACATATCTTTTTGATCCACCTGGAAAAAAGTACTTTAAAGACTGCTGGGTGTAGCAGTTGGAATCTTACCCCAGCCTCATGACTCTTACACTAGATACATGTGAAATAACAGTCCATCCCTATCACTATTTAAGCATAACCTGGACCTTCTTCTTCTGCTTTCGGCTTTTCCCAGTTACGGGTTGCCACAGCAGATCACTTGTCCGCTCATGATTGGCAGTGAACGTTTACAGTGTCGAGTTGCCAGCCCGGCGCCCAACCTTCCACAGAAGGCACACACACAAACGCACTCATGCCTAGGGCCAATTTAGAGTGTCCAATCCACCTACAGCATGTCTTTGGCATGTGGGAGGAAATCCAAGCGACCACAGGGAGGACACGCAGACTCCGCACAGAAGGCACCCCAGCTGAGGATCGAACCGGAGAACCTCTTGCTGTGAGGCGACAACAAGCATAACCTGGACCAATGAATGATAAATCGGAAATTTAACCCAGGTCTGGCCCCCATGTCTCTGACAGACAGAGGCAGACAGTAATGCCTAAACTAACACCTCCCATAACCTCTAGAAACTTCCTAACATACCCCCTCTTATTAAATGCCCATGATATAAGAGGGGACACAGTTGGGTTGGATCGCTGGGCTTATCAAGGCCATGGTGGTTGTTAGCGTAGTATATACCTATGAACAACTCTTGATGACTTGAATAATCTTACTTCTCTTTTGTCCAGTGTAAAGTGGTCATTTTCCACAAATATCGTGGACTGCCAATGTTCTTAACATTACCATTTTGCCAAAGGTTTATAAGAAGCATCTCCTGCTTGTATGATTATATTTTAATCAATAAGGGTCTCAGCTTGTTTTTCTGAGGATAAATTAGGAGACAATATGCAATCTGCCTTCTTGATTAAAATATCCTTCAGTGGAATACCAGTCCAGTTACTTATCTGTGCTTTCATAAAAGTAGTACAGTCCACTCCCTCTTACTTCTCTGGTACTGCAGGAAAATCTCAAGTTTTGTACTTGTACTGTACCCACTAGACCTAGCATTACCATTTTCTGAAAGATTTCTTCAATTACTGACTCAGTCTTGGTCACGCTTTCCTTCATTTCTGTTTCTGCCTTTTACATACTTAGCAGTTCATCATAATGACTATTTAATACTTCTACTACATTTCCAGGCAGTTCTCAATTTGTTCTTATATATTCTTCCAAAGTCCTACGTATTTAAAATATGTCTGAGTGCATCTGATCTATTATTTTCTTCCGGTTTACTGTAAGCCATCTCCTGCAATGATGCTGTGTGTAGGTCTGTTTCTTTTGATCTGCCTTTAGATTCTTCTCTTCCAGAACCTTTTCTTCTCTTTTTCTAGTTCGCCTTAGTTTATTTTTCACAGATTTTTCCCTTTACTAAGATTCAAATAATGTGTGTGCTAGGCAAGGGTTGAATTTCTTTGAAAGGTTTTTTAGATTCATAGATTCATAGATTAGTACTAGGCTAATTGCCCTTGCAAGCCATTTTAAGCCTAGCCAATTATCCTTTGTGAGATTCAACCCCTGTACCATGTGTTTGTAAGGCAAACACCTTAACCATTAGGCCACCCTCCCAGGGTGTAATGTTAACTGGCTTTTTAAGGCTCTCTCAGTTATCTCACTGGGAGAGATCTTGTTAACATGCTTCTCATCTAGTCACTGTCTTAGGAATACCAAAGAAAAGCTGCCTTTATTCTTCTTAATCCAATTTTCCTTTCTCTCCTTCCCACTAGGCTAACTCCATGAATCAACCATTCACTTAATTTTGGCTACTTTCTGACAGCTCCTCTTCTCAATCACCAGGTCTAGCAGACCCGCCTGAACTTCCCCTAGGTTCAACCTGACCCATATCCAGTGCTGGTGAGGAGAAAAAGAATGGTGTTATTGTACCACAATGCTGCTGGGGAGTATGTCTTAACCCGTGCTATTCAAAGGCAGTCTTGCAAGCTGTGCACTGGCTTGTCTGTTGGGGGTCCAGGTGCACTACTGCACATTAGCAGCCTCCAGACCAAACAATATGTTGCTTGCCAGGCTCTTAATGCTGCTATTGCAGTCAGTCTAGGCAGCCTCCATCCCAGGATGGGTGAGCCAGTACTAACCACTTAGTTCCATCCTTCCCCACCCAGTCCTGCCAGCACTCCTTCCACCAGTCAAACACAAGTTGTTCAGTGTACAGGCAGGACTTTATCCCTCTGTACTACGAGGTTATGTTTTGAATTCCATGGCTTTGATTAACTGTGGAATACAGCTCACCAATTTAAAAGTTAAAATTACCATAAATAATTTAAAATCATGACTAAAAAGTAAAATGAGTCTATAAGAGGCCTGGAGACCCAGGTTTCTTTCTCCTTTGGATAGCACAACAATTTTTTGTAAATGAACAAGACATGCAAAGGCAGCAGGTTATTTAAGGCACTGGGTTACCTTTTTTAAAATATCTTTATTAAATCATCACATTTTAAGTTGCAACACTAGTTCACACACTAACAGAACATCAATGAAACATTAATTTTCATTATTATTGCAGTAGGGATACAGGTTTCCTTTTTAACAGTCTATATTACCTTCAGCATTACATAAATTGCTCAGTTTTTGCCTTCCCTTAAATCTCACTCCTCCACCTGAGAATTATTCAGAATGCTCTTTTCCCACAAATTCTTTTTATCTGCTTGAAAAATTCTCATTCCCTTTTCTAAACGTCTCAACTCCAGTTCTTTTATTTCCTTTACAGCATTCAGTGTTCATTACAGTTTGTTTAGATTTTGATTTCCATTAAACTTAGTAAGGCCTTACTATGCCTATGCATTCCAGATCCTATATCCCAGTGTAATTGTTTTCCCATTTCTTTCAATGAACTTTGTAGGGTATTTTTAGAATCTGCCAAGTCTTTATATTCCCCCAAAGCATGCTCCGAATTTCCTCTATCTGCCCCATCACATCTCCGAAATCTACTATTCTACCTAGGGAAAAAAATCCTCTGAAGTTGACTTGAATTATGAAAATAGCCATACAAGTACTTGTAAAAACTTTTTTGACATAGTTGTATACTTGGAAGGTCTGCAGATTTCTTCACATTGTGCCTTTATAATTTGTCTTTCTATTCTATTTTCCTAACCCTTTCTAAACTCCTCTGCTTGATTCTTGTAATCATTCAACATTTTATACACTTTACTAATTATCCCTTTTTAACAGCATGTTTTGTTTTAGCCACAACTACAAACTCTACAAAGCTGGTATTTCACTTAGCACTGCCCTACCCCTTTCTCTTCGCCTGTATTCTGTTAGAATGGCAATATCTAACCTGCAGTCCAAACTTCTGCTTAGTCTCATTACACTCAATTAACTTTCTCTCTCAGTTCTTTGTTCCCAAAACCGTGGCTCCTTTGTTAACTTCCTCCAGTATATTCTAGCCTCCTCTCACCTATTTCCTATAGCCATATTTGCAGATATCCCTAATGGTGAAATGGCTTCATTCCTATGATACTTTACTTTATGAATTATAATATTCTGTATGACTGTTGCTATTCTCCTTAAGGACTTATAATTAAAATTTTAGTCTCACTCTATCTGTAGAACTCACCCACTGCCATCCCTTTCCACTTTGATTGATAACCTTCTGCTTGAGTTATGTACATAAGCCTTAACTGCATAGCCTTAAAGTACCTTTACAAACCAGATAACCCTAAACCACCTTGCTCTAAGGGGAGAATCAGCTTAACTCTTGTTCTTTTCCCCTCCCAAATAAATTCCTTCAACTTGTTATTAATTGTCATCCACATGTCCTGCAGTTGATAAAAGCAAGCCTGAAATTTGTGGGAGACTAAAGTGCCTAAAACATGTTCACTATGTGTATCTTACTATTTATATCAATAATAAAGAACTTTGTGTCTCTTAATTTGTGTCATCTTCTGTTTAGCTTCTTCCTCATAAATCTTTAGCTGCCATCCCTTTAATCAATGCAACAAAGTTCTTAATCTTAAATTCCCATAATAATCAGTACTGCTAAACCAATTTATTCATGGTTACATAGTTTACTGCTATAGCTTTTGTTTTGTCTTCATTGATTTTATATTCTGAAAATACTTCAAACTACCTCAAAATGTTTTACAACACCAAATCATTATTTTTTGGATTTATCAAGTACAAAATAATATCTGCAAATAAAGCAAAATTAACATATCCCTTGTATTCCTTGAATCTGTGAATCATGTATCTTGAAATTGTTAATCCATTTTTTTCCTTGATAATGATTCTAAATCTATCCATCCTCAACCCCTTTTCCCATTTTACACATGGGGTCAGGGTATCAGTTCCGCAAAGACAATCATCTTGAGCCAAGGTTTACATCACAGGATGGCTTGCCTTGCCGCGGATAATGATTCTAAATATAATACAAGTAATAGGGGTGAAGGAGGCATCCTTACTTGGTTCCTGTGTTTAAACACAACTTGTCAGAGCTCAACCATCCCTCCTTGCTTATCTCTGGCCCTTCATACATCTTAAAGTCCAATTACAATACTCATAAAATTTCAGCTGAACCTAGTGAATGCTTTCACTGTATAAAGACTTATAAACCGTAGTGATGTTTCCTTACACACCAATTTATTCTGGATTATCACTGTTCTGTTTGTGTTACTAAAGGTTTGCCGCCGCTCCACAAAATGGCACTGGTCTATATCTATTAATATTGGTAAAATATTTGCCTATCTCTTAGCAAATAGAAATATAAACACTTTTTAATCATAACTTAAAATCAAAAATGGGTTTACATGAAGCAAGATCTGAATAGTCTTTACTCTCTTTCACTATTCCAGCACCACTGCTTTCTTCCAAGATGTTGGTACTAACCCCCCCCCCCCATTTTTTTTTTTTTTTTTAAATATTGTTGAACAACAACTTCCGGCACACTTCACTGTCTTCCCTCCTAATTTCCACTTGTCTAGTGTGTGCTTCTGGAAACTTTCCTGTTTTTATTTAATCTCTTCCTATGCTAACTAATAATTGTTGAGCCTCATCTTTGTTTAATGTTAGCATAATAAAGACTTCCATAAATATTTGTGCCTTTTCTTGTTTTCCCTATTCCTCTGTTTTGCATACAATATTCATAAAATGTCCAAAAAAAATCTCTTAATATTTCTGTAGGATTCCCTAGTTATTTATTTTGTCATACACTCCCTAAGATTGGCTACAGTTTTTTTTCTATTTCTGTGTCATTATGCTAAAGTTTATGAGCTCCAAAGCTCTTATAAAAAATAAAGTTTAACAGCAGTCTTTCTAAGCTAATGCATATTGTCGAAAAATTACCTTAGTCTTCCTTCAGTACTTGCTCCTCTTCATATTCTTGGATATTTCTCCTCTTATGGAATACTTTAACCTTCAACACCATCAAAATGGTTCTTATTACTTCTTTCCCATATATTTCTATATTATTTCTACCACACTTTTAAAATCCATTTTCATTTTATCACACTCACTAGTTATCTCTCCGGAAGTATTTTCTATCCTCTACAATAACTGTTGAATCCTACCCATTCGTTCCTTAAATTGTTTTCTTTTTAACAAATACAGAATTGTCAGTGTCTCATTTTTACATCATTATCATGTATTTTTATGCGACTCTTATTGGTGCATGATCTGATACGGCTATTAAAAGGGTCTACAAGCTTTCAATTAAATACACATGCTCCCGTGGAATATAATTTCTGTCAAATCTAGCCTAGTTATTGTACTGTGGGGAATAATAGTTGCTGTTTAAAAGAGATAATTAAAAGGGCATATACAATATTGCCTGATAATTACACAACTCAACCAGAGGAGGTTAGAAAAGATTGGGAGGATGGACTAGAAAGTTGATTTACAAAAGAACAATGGGATGAAATCCTGTATGGCTACGAAGTATGCAGTAAAGTCCAGAAGGTATAGGACATTTTGCATGGAAGTGTTTGCATGGATATTTTAAACCCCACACAGACGTCAGTGAAAATTTTCTCAGGTAGTCAGCAAACACTAGAGTTGTGATGAAAAAGAGAGAGAGGGTTATCTTGAAACATTTTTGGGGAATATAACAAGTTAGATTTTAAAAACTCAGAACAGAGTACTTGTCAGAAATGTTGGGGGATCAAATGGTTGTAACTAAAGAATAATTTTTTTTTGAGTTGTGACACAGTATCTGAACTGCCTAGACATAGTAAGGCTTTACTGTTTTAATGTTATTGGCTGCAAAAAAAAAAAAATTACCAGAAATGGAAATCAGAATGTTAACCAACTGTAACTAAATTGCTGAGTATTGCAAAGGATGTGAAAGAATTGGAGGAGGGATCTTGAGAAAAATAAATGGCATTAGTTGGAACAATGTATGCAGAATAATGTTATGGAATAATGAGGTTTAAGAGATGGCAGGAGTTGAGTAATTTAAGTAATAATAATTGTTAAAAAAGAAAATATATGTTTACTGCACGAAAACAATAAGAAATATCACTATGGTTTGTTTTCTTTTCTATAGATTTGTTTGTATCATGCCTCACAGCAAGATGTTCTATGGTTCGATCCTCAGCTGGGGTGCCTTCTGTGCGGAGTCTGCATGTCCTCCCTGTGGTCGCGTGGGTTTCCTCCGGGTGCTCCGGTTTCCTCCCACATCCCAAAGACATGCTGTAGGTGGATTGGACACTCTAAATTGGCCCTAGGTGTGTGTGTGTGTCTTCTGTGGAAGGTTGGGCGCTGGGCTGGCAACTCGACACCGTAAAACTCCACTGCCAATCATGAGCGGACAGGTGATCCACTGTGGCAACCCCTAACCGCGAAAAGCCGAAAGAAGAAGAAGATTTGTTTGTATCTATCCCACTGTTACAATTTTGATTTAATGAAGATGTTTAAATAAATTCTGTATTTTAACTGACAAAAAACACAAACTATTCACTTTCAAAAAAGGAAATCTACTCCTCCAAATAAGAACAGTTACTCCAAACTGATGGCTGCACCCACATGTACTACTTACTTTAAATTTAAGTTTAACTGTGCTAATATTGCATGTTACAGCCTGTGTTTCCACTTACTTAGTTTGATGCTTGTTCTTATCTTAGCTCTAAGTTTCAAAATTCAGTGAAATTAGAAAGCAAAGTAAGAAATGAACTGCTTGGCAATACACCCTTAGAAGTTAATTCCACTGTATCCAGCACACCCCAGAAAAGGTTGCTGAAAATAATCTGTCCAGACCTCTCATAATTAATTGCCTGAACTTGCAGGCTGCTTGTCTTCAGCCAAAATCAGATACTAGTAGAAAAAAGTTATCTACTTTGCAAATAAAAGAAAGAACTACAATTTTTCATGTTTTCATCAAGTCTCTTGTTTTTTTTAAGTCTTTTTACTTAAAAAAATGTCTATAGCCTAAACTAAAAAAAGGCTAAACAAATGCATTTATAAAAAAATGGAAACAATTATTACCTTTTAATTCTATATAAAATAAGAACAATACACATTTACATTCTCCAGCAGCCAAGTATCACAACATTATATTAACTGTAACGTTCTTCTTGATGGACTTTTTATCTTGTTACATTGTAAAGCCTGGACACATTACAATTAAGAAAAAGTACTTTCTTAAGTTAATATTACTAGCATATCAACAGTCACTGATAAACTCCACCCTCAACACATTTAAAATACTTCTAATTGTATAATACGCAGGACTACTTTGTACACATTAGAAAATATTATGCAATTTATATCAGGAAACTTATGAAAATATTAATAAGACCAAAATTGTTTTACTTAACCAGTACTATAACTTAGAAGAATAAAGCCCAGATTACATTCCAGGTGACCCAGGTTTGATTCGTAGCTCAGGTATCTGAAACACTGGCAGGTAAGGATGGTCCTACCCATCCTTAGAAGAGGGCATTTGCCTGGATGCTCCTCATAAGCAATCCTTGGGGGAGGTCATGGATATGGAGGGGCATTATCCTTAGTGGAGAAGGATAAAGAACATCGGCTGAGGCATTGTGGAGGCAGGAGAATGTGTCCCTAGATCTCTAATGCACACCCACCCATCAGACATTAACAAATATGTGGGAAAATGATAAATAGGGCATAAATGATCATGTATCAGCTCCACCCTAATCAGAGTGAGTCTGTGGGAGACCATGAGAGGTAGGTAGACTTGATGATTGAGGAGTGGCATTGGGGGGTGCCAGCATTCAGCTGTGTGAGAGAAAAAAATGTTTTACTAACAGCACTTCTTCATTCCATTCAGTGTACATCTAAACATTAATGACATACAGTAGTTTTATGCTTTGCAGTCTTCCCACCAGTTTTAACACAGTCAACAAACTTCCAGTCTTTTTCATCCACTTCCTCTTGCACAGCCACTTCTACTGGGATTGATGCTTTACATTTCTCCCACACGTTCCCCAAGTTCACATTGGTGCTGGCCATCTCTGTGAGCATCCTGATTTCCAACAATGGTCTCTGGTTCATGTCCAGGGTACTGGATTACTTTGGTCAGCTGTTGGGCATTTTGTTTCACTCAGGCATTTTCCTTTGCAATTCTAAATATGATTTCACTGGCAAAGTCTCTCTTTGTTGGCTCACTCTTTGTTGATTAAACTTTTTAAGTTCCACTACAACCTGCTCAGCATTCAAAATTGTCTTTGAATCTCTTGGAGAAAATATTATGAAGACAGCTAGTTATGGCAACTTAAATCTCATATCTACCCCTTGACATCCCCTGACTGCCAGGGCAAACTTCCTTCTCTTTTGACTGTATACAATAAATAATAATCTTCCACAACCACTCTGGTGTGCCTATTTCTTAATATTTGTCCTTCTGCCACAGTTTTGTTAGTGTCTTTCTGGTGGCCAAATGTGGACATGCACACAGTGTGCTCTTTTAGTTAATAAATCCTGATGTGAAACACCAATCCAGTTATTTATTTGTACTTTCATAAAATTAATACAGTCTACTTCTTCCAGTTCCTCTGATATAGCAAATAAATCTAGGTCAGTTTCTGAAATGTTTTTAAAAGGCATTCTTTATAGCATAAAATAAACAGGAAAAGTGCTGCTCTAGGCATCTACTTTGCTCTAGTGCTTTATTTGTGTACCAGGGTCAGTGTTAAAGGAAACAGCATAAGCTAGATCTGTGATGTTTACCATTCATCTAAGAGAGGCAGAACTCTAACTCTTTAGGTCTAAGAACAAACCAAAGAGCCTACTAACACTTTTGCGACACATACCTATCTTAAAAAGGTGTGTGGGAGGATTATAGTTCTGCCTGTCTTACACCTAATAGTTGTTATGCAACCCCTTCCCCATCTGGTAGGCTGAATGGACATATTGAAGACACATTAGCTGTAATGTTGAGCAAGGATTTTCATAACCCAGGAGCCTTCTCATAACTCCAAGGGTTTACCCAAGCAAATCCCATATATGTCACACTGTACACCTTTTTTTGTGTGTGTGTGTGTGGGGGGGGGGGGTCGTACTGAAATTTCAATTAATAGTATACTTACTATTCATTTATTTTTATTAACTTATAAATTTTGTTAAACAGATGCTTTTGTCTTAAGACTAGTGAGCTGGCTAGTTTTCCTGCTTAAACCTATCCTTTGTAATGTTCTTACGTTGTTCCCATCTGTTACACTTAGATATTCTTACATCATTACATTTTTATGTTAAACTAAAGTTCTGGCTGTAGCCACTAGACAGGCCTGAAAATGGGCCGTGTGGATCAGTGCTCTACCATGGCTAAAACAAAAATAAATTAAATGAATAATTTCAGGAGTGTTTTAGTTTTTGTTTTTCTGTACTCATCATATATTGTGTTCTGAGGAATGCAGGGTGAGAACACATTTTGAGGGGGACAGACTACATTATGGAAGCTGGTGTACAATAACAAAAATCTTGGCTATGCCCCTGCACATGACCAAACCACATCCAGGATTACATTTTCAATAGTTGAGGTTAAACCTGCAACAGAAGCATTTGAACTTACAATCACACTGAACCAGGTAAACTTCAGAACATTAACATTCTTTACACTCCTCATCTTCAGATTATGAGAATTACCAGCAGAAAATCAGTCCTGTACCTGCAGTCAGTCACTGATAGCTATAATCATTTACCCATCATGTTGCCACATACACCTCTCTAATCACAGCAGAATAATGCTTATGATCAAAGACAGCTGTTCAGCTCTTGGTTTACACTCAGCTACCTACTAGTCACATCAACATAAAAATACAGAATTTTGCTATCTGAAACAGGGTTGCAGATGAATCATGCATCTTAATGGCATTTCAGACTGCCAGCTTATGTTTGTTCCATGATGGTTAACAAGATTGATTACATTAGTTTTCAAGTAGATTAGCTACTGATTCAACTCTATTCTACTCTGGTTCCAGACCAGCAGTCTGCAATAAAATGTGTCAAAAGCCAAATGATCTCTGGCTAAATACCAGCTTAAAATAGCATTGCACAGTTCTTGCACATGCTTAGTGGCACTGAATTTTCCTACACATTTACAGCTTCATAGCAATACCAAAGAGACAAACATTTCCTATAAACTGACCTCTAGTAGTGGAGATGTTAGCTATCTCATCAGTGATATGAAACCAGAACCACTCCAAATGCAAATAGAAAATGAAGATGACTAAATAGTTTTACATGCAGAACCACAGGAGCAGATACTCCACAAAGACTTGATTTCCCCTTAAAATAATGAAAGTTGTTAGTTTTCAAGCTACAGCTATTACATCACTGAAGAAATGATCAGCTGGAAGGACTATTACATGGGCAGCTTTAGGATTAGTGCAGAATGTCTGGTTCAGTGGTTTAAACTAAGATGAATAAAGGGAGAGAATTACTTTCAGACTTACCTCACCACTGAGCTGTGTCTT
Organism: Protopterus annectens; assembly: GCF_019279795.1. Classification (NCBI taxonomy): domain Eukaryota; kingdom Metazoa; phylum Chordata; order Ceratodontiformes; family Protopteridae; genus Protopterus; species Protopterus annectens. The sequence goes on from NC_056743.1 coordinate 1,084,010,158, forward strand.
CACCTGCTGGACTGCTGCTTCTTTCTCTGAAAGTCCATCAGACTGCGTTAAGATATCTAAGGGAATTTCTGATGATTGGGACAGCATGTCATCTGACTTGTCATCCAGACGGTCATCTGTGTTAGTACTGATTACATCTGGCGTGCAGCTGTGCGAGTGGTCACTTGTGTTCCCCTCCTCACCATCTGAGAAATTTTCTGAGCTGAATGTAGACAAGGACTGGCACTTGCTCATTCCCTGTGTTCTTCTGAAAGAACAACAGCTATAGATTAATGAAGAACTTGCTCCTTGCTCTTGCCTCATGCTGTGTTTCTGCAGCATGGCTTTTGGTACATTTAAGCACAAGTCATTACATATGCTACCAGAAGCTAATCAGTGCATTCAAATTGGTACTAACTCTAACTGACTGACTAATTAACCTCAAGTTCATTGAGTGATTTAGAGCCAAGCAAATTCGGAGCAATGAACATTTCCAGGGGAGAGCACGTAGCTAATTAGCTTTAACCACTTCCTCTGACTGCTGCTTTAGTGTGCAACTTCCTCAGTAAGACCATTCTCCATATTATGGTCCACATGAAAAGTCTATGAATCAAAGGCTTACGCCAATGCAGAACCTTCCAAGAAAAGGCTCCTGTGTTCTGGTAAGCCTTTCTGAATTTCCTCTACAAAGTACTAACATAACAATAAAATAAAATTATCATCAAAGCTAAAACAAAATTCAAAAATTAAAGCATATCCCAGCTGCTCGGGTCAATGAAGGTAGTCCACAAAATATAATACCACCAATAATTCCAAACACGACTCAGGAAATGACTCCAAGCGAAATTAAGTGAATAATTTTATTCCAAAACACGAACAGGACACAAAAACCAGAGTCATTTCCTGAGTCATGTTTGGAATTATTGGTGGTATTATATTTTGTGGACTGCCTTCATTGACCCGAGCAGCTGGGATATGCTTTAAGTGTTCATTTTTAGTTCTTTCGTAAAATTCAAAAATTCAAAACAATTCAATATCTCAAAACCACAATTAAACATTTTGACATTTAAAGTAATAATCTGGTTACAGAAAAGAGCACATAATGCAGCACATAGCTTGCTTGCAATGTTAAGCAATAATCCAAAATGAATTAAAAATCAACTGTAGAGTAGTGAAACTTCATAGGTGACAGATGCCTCCATTTTCCATCCCCCCCCCCACAGAACTATATACTACCAAGTAAAAGCAAATGTAAAAAAACAAAAAAACAAAAAAGAATAGAAAAAGCAGTTATGCACTAAATGAAAATGATTTTCAACACACGTGAATCACAGACTATGAAGTTATTAATTTAAACAATAGCATACAAGTATTTCAACAACAATAACACAATACACACATCAAAGTTAAACATCAAAAAATGCATTAGCTAGAAACTAATCTCTAGCTTTTTTCCATATAAAACACAATATTTGTACTACAACTTTGTGTGTAATTTCTCCCCCTACCACATACAATGAAGGTTTGAAGAAGACCAGGGAATCATTTGATTGCTGCTAATCATTCCCTGTATTTTGCTGTGGTGCTTTAACTTAGCAGTCTGACCTGCTGTGCTTTCAGATATACGTTATCACTCTGGAGATCCTCACTTATACAGTAAGTCACCGGGACAAATCTTGCAGCTGCATCATTCTAACCAGGGCTGTAGCTGGCGCAGGTTGAAGGGGCAACCACTTTGGGTGCAAGGTATCAGGAGGCATGACAAGCAGCTACTAATTGGGTGGTACTGCAGTACCTGCATTTAGAAATGAATGCCAATACTGCACTTGTGATCAGAGGTGAAATGCTTTAGCTGTGTGTTGCATTTAGACTGTAGTAAGTGGATTGCTACAGTTTGCAAAGAACCACCTTTGGTCCTCAATTTGGAGAACGGAGCGGTTTTTTTTTTTTTGCTCATCAACTTAGAGCTGAGGAAACTGCCCTGTGGGGCACAAAATTAACTGGATATGGCTCTATTTCAACTAGTATTTACACTAAATTTTCTGTTAGTTATTTGTTACTACATGTACTGTTATAATGTGTTTAATCATTGAGTGTACTGTAGCTTTTATAAAATGTGTTCTGTGTATTTTTTAAACAAGAAACATCTTTATTAACTCACATATGACATAGACAGTCTTACATTTATATAAATGAAAACAAACCATCCTGATGCAATTCTAGTTGCAAACATTCTGCATTGCAAGCCACGTTGACACAATTGTAGCTGTAAACATTATACATCATTTATAGTCTATCCAGTCATTGTTGGTCAAACATTACATTGCTCATTCAAATCCTACCTTCTTTTAAACCACGTTCCTCCTCTACATGTATTGTTCTCACAATTCCCATTTTTTCCTATGTAATTTGCTCCTACCCTTTTCTAAAGATCCCAATTCCAGTTGTTTTAGCTCTGTTATTATATTCACTACTTCCAGTATAGTTGGTTTGGACTTTGATTTCCATTTTCCAGTAATTGCTTTTTTGGCAACAGCCATCATTAGACCAGCAAGGCCTTACTATGTCTAGGCAATTCTGATTCTGTATCACAAGCTCAAAAAATTATTTCCTTAGTTATACCAACTTGCTCACCTAGTACCTCTGACAAAGCAGTCTGCAAAGTCTGAAAACTCATTACACTCCCAAAAAATATGTTCCCAGTTACCTCTTTCTTTCCCATCACATCTCCAACACTTGCTCTCTACCAGCAGAAAAATTCTTTGGAGTCTACTTTGGGGCATAAAATACCTATGTAAAGACTTCCAAGCAAAGATCCCAAATCTTCTAGACTTTATTGCATATTTGCGAGACATAAATATATCAATCCATTGTTTCTTTGTGAATTGCTTATCCAATCTCTCTTCCCAATCCTTTCTAACCTCCTGTGATTGATTCTTATAGTTATCATGCAATATTTTATATGCTCTACTAATTTTTTCTTTTTTTAACAGCAGCTTCTGTTCTAGATTCAGATAAAAACTCTACCAGTGCTGGTCTTTCATTTAGTTTATTATTTCTTTCTGTTTGTCTATACTCTGATATCAATCCTTGATAGGGAAAGCAATCTCTAACCTGCACACCAAATAAATTATTGGCATCATCCCATTCTATTACCTTTCCCTCTCTAGTCATTTGCTCCCAAGTACCTTGGTTCCTTTGCCAATTTACTCCAATAAATTCCAGGCCCGTCTTGCTGATTGTATCTCTAACTGCAGTCATCCCTATCTGCAGAATCTCCTTTTTTCATTCCCATGTTGGCTTACTTCTTAGAATACTTTCTGCTACTTTATGAATACAATGTTCTGCATAACTACTGTTAATATCCTTAAAGGTCTACATCCAGAGTCCCACTCTCTCCTTGTTTCCTGAGCTTTCCTCCTATTTCATCAGCATCCCTTTCCACTTTGAATTATAATTTTCTGCATGTGTTATGTATAGCAACCTTAACTGTGTTGCTCTGAAATACCCCATCAAATTGGATAACCTCAGTCTGCCTTGTTCTATTGGAAGAATCATCTTATCTCACTTGACTCTTGCCTTCTTCCCTTCCCAGATAAAATACTTTAGCTGTTTATTAACTGCTATCCACAACTTCTCCTCTGGTTGTTAAAAATTTGCCTAACCCGTGTGCAAGACAAAAGGGACTAAAACATTTTCACTGCTTGTATCTTACTATCAATATCCATATAAAACAGCTCCTCAGTTTTTGTATTATCTTTTGTTTAGTGTCTTCCCACATATCCCTGGCTGCCACACTGGAATAATTTTTAATCCATATGCCTTCATTTTATCATGTCCCCATCAATATGGATATTGCTGAACCAATTCGTGTATGGGTACATAATTTACCACTATTTCCTTTATTTTAGCTTCATTCATTTTGTATCTCAAAAAGATCTGAAACTGTCTCAAAATGTTCCACAACACTGTAATATCCTTTTCTGGTTTTGTCAGGTGTAAAATAATATCTACAAAAAGACCCAGCTTTTCTTGACTACCATATCAATTATATCCTTGTATTTCTGAGTCCCTTATTTTCTTTGCCAGCATTTCTAAATATAATGTAAATAACAAAGGGGAAAGAGAGGACACCCCTACCTGGTTCCTCTGCTCAAGCAGAAATTATCAGGGAGGATCCCACCCACTTTAATTTTCACTTCCAATACCTCATTGTTGTGTCTTTCGGCTTTTCCCGGTTAGGGGTCGCCACAGAGGAACTCCGGTCCGCTAATGATTGGTAGTTGATTTTTACGTGCCGAGTTACCAGCCCTGACGCACAACCTTCAACGAAGGTATGCCCATTCACGCATGTCTCCACGCAGGAGATGCTCTAGCTGAGAATCGAACCGGACAGTGTCTTACTGTGAGGCGACAACGCCACTGCAACTTCCAATACCTCATATATTCTCCTAATCAACCTTATAATTTTATCAGGGAATGCAAATGCTTCCATTGCCCTGCTCATAAAGTCCCAGCGTACTCTGTCAAATGCTTTCTCTGCATCAAGACCTACCAGCAACAGTGGTATTTTCTTGTGTTCTGCTTCCTTCTAGATCATCAATATTCTGTTAATGTTGTCAAATGTTTGCATCCACTGCACAAAACCACACTGATCCATATCTATCAATTTTAGCATCATTTTGCCATTCTAGACATAAACACTTCATAATCATGGTTTAGTATTGAAATGGGCCTGTATGAAGCTGCATCAGATGGATCTTTACCCTCTTTAGGTATTACAGCTACCACCACTTTTCTTCCAGGATGTTGGTACGTCTCCTTTTCTTAAAATACTGTTAAAACTTTCCAGATCTTTATAATTTTTTCCCTCTTGGCTTCCAAACTTCTGCAGGAATGCCATCTATTCCTGGGGACTTTCCTATAGATTGGTTATACATCGCCGTTTTCTCTAGTGGTGATTTGGTTATACATCACAATTCTCTGTGACTTTCTCTCCCATCAGTAGTTCCCCTGATTTGTCCTTACTTCAGTCTTGTAACACACAGCCCCTACTCATCTCTTGGAAGTTCATTCACCTTGTGCTTGCTTGCAGCTTTGTTTCTTTACTGATAGTTTTTGTTGGCTTGAATTTCTCTCTCTGTCATTTCTCCTTCTCAGCCCTGCCCGCTCCGTTCGCCCTCTGGGCTCACTCTACTCCCCTACCCTGCCCCCATTCCCCCTCACTCCTTCTATGTTTGTAAGCATAAAGCCACTCCCTCTTCAGACATAACCTATCAAATCAAACCATACCCACCTCATAACTAACTAATCCCCTCCCACAGTCAACTCATCCCACCTATCCCCTCTAACAAACCACAGCTACTTTCCTTTATCCGCACTCCTTGCATCACAGACCTCCACACTGCACCTCAACAATTATGTGTTATATATTTACAAAGCCAATACTCACAATACTTTTCTCTCTCTCCCTATTATACCACCTTACCTGCTTCCCTAACACCTCTCGGTACCCTTCCTTCCACATAATCTCAACGTATCACAAAAGAGAACTACCCTACTCTGGCTCCATTTGCCCATATCTGTTCCATACCTATGATTATCTCCACTCTAACAGAAAGCTTCCTGTCACACCTAATATAGTCCCCATCCCTCATAATCCATATCCCTTTCTCTCCCATGCCTGTAATTTCAGCTCTAGGAGCTCTACAGAATAATTATCCCTTCTTCTTGAGTTAATCTCCAACCTCCTGTCTGGAGACATCCACCCAAACCCTGGCCACCCTGCCAACCACAATACCAATAGAACCACAACCCTTTCACCATCTCACCACAAATCTCTCCTTCTTACCACCATCAATGCCTAAAGCCTTTGTAATAAATTACCTAACTTCCATGCCTGGCTTGCCCATACCCAGCATGACACTGCATCAGTCTCTGACACATGGCTCAAGCCACACCTTAAAGACTCTGAAATCAACCCCTCATACACTATGGAATCATAAGACATGACAGAATTCAAAAGAAAGGAGGAAGAGTAGCCCTACCTTTTCTTCCTTTCTAACACTGACATCCAATACCTCAATTATCTATAGCCGAATTAACCCTGGCCTGCCTAAAAATCAGCAACCGCAAAAACATAGTTATAGCTGCCCTATATATTCCACCCGGTAACAACATCCCTATACTTGAAGATAGCCTTTCTTGGTTCTCATCTAATGTAAGTAACGAATCAATCATACTTGGGGATGTTAACATCAACTGGACCTCCATTCACTCGGGTAACACCTCCCCAAATATAAACCTTTTCAATTTCTCCCAATTAATAGACTCTCCTACTTGGCCCAACAAACAAGCTCTTCTGGCAGCATCCTTGACTGGATATTAGTCTTCCATTCTAACAACATCTGTGACATTCATATGTCGCTCACCTTCCACCCTTCAGCTACAACACAATTATATCTTAACCCGTAACCTCACTAACTTAAATCCTGAATCCTTCTCTTACTGCTTAAAACAAATGGACTAGAACCCTCTAAAAACCCTTCCACTAGACCATGCTGTGATTTACTTTAATACTTCATTCTTTAACATACTTAATAACTTAGCACCACCTGGAGCTAAAAGAGTAAAATCCAAAACTGCCCCCTGGCTTTCTAAAGAAACAATAACCCTCATGCATACCACGATAAATCTTGGAAACTACCTAAAATACAAAACTCCTACCTCCCTTGCAGAATTCAAAGAACTCTGTGACACAGTTAAGAAACTAACTGCCTCTGATTGCAAATCCTACTACTCACAGATGCAAGCCCAAGAAATTTTGGAGCAGTATTTCAGCCATCCTTACTCCCGGCAAAAAAATCAACCCTTGCCCTGACCCTAGCTCTTCTGATCATATCATAGCCTCCAAATTTACCTCCTTCTTCACAGACTCTATATCCAAGCTCACCATATCCTTACATAACAACTCATTACATCCACCCACTTCTCTCATACATAATTCATCTCCCCCTGCTTCCAGTACAAACCACCCTCAAACCGCTTCCTGTCAATACTATTAAAGAAACTTCTCCAAAAACTAAAACCATGTTCCAATGTCCCCGACAACCTACCATCTAACTTCCTTAGGCTAGCTATTGACGGTGTAGCTCTCCCCATCTGTATTCTAATCAGTTGTTATATAAAAGAATCCTACATACCTGTCCTCCGGAAAAAAGCTTTCATTACTCCCCTACACAAAGGGGGCAATAATACAGAAATTTCCAACTTTTGCCCCATAGCAATTCTTTCCCCTATCTCCAAAATTCTTGAAAAATTTATTCACCTGCAACTTTTACCTCACCTCTTAGACAACCATCTGCTAACTCCAATACAGCACAGTTTCAGACCTGGACATAGTACCACCACAGCCCTTCTATCCTTCCTCAATGACATCAACCAAGCTTGCGACTCAGGAAATATTGTAGCCACTCTTCTCCTTGACCTTTCTAAGGCATTCAACACCATTTCCCATAGCCTACTTTTGGCTAAACTCTCTCAACTCAACCTCTCCTCATCTTCCATCAATTGGTTCTCCAGTTACCTCTCAAATAGGCAGCAAGCTGTCAAGTGGAATAATTGCCCATCTTCTTACCATGACACTCTTGACAGGTGTCCTCAAGGATCTATCCTGGGACCTTTACTATTTAATATCTTCATTAACAACTTTCATCACTGTATCCCAAACACTAAACTAGTCCAACATGCAGATGATTCTACTACCATTTGCTCAGCTGACTCCCCAAACTCATGCATGTAAATCAAGCCGCCTTTAACAGCACAGAGACATGGATGCTTAATAATCACCTTGCTCTGAATGCATCTAAAACCAAAAGTATGATCTTTACCTGTCTAATTATACCAAATTAGACAAACACTCCTTCTCCATACTAAGCCAAAACATGACCCCTACTGAAGCAGTTCCCTACACTAAGCTACTGGGTGTTCACATTGATGAACAACTAAAGTTTGACATTCACCTTCAAACCAACATAAAGAAAACTCGCCAGAAGCTCAGAATGCTTTATCATCATAATCGCTTCCTAACCCCTTCATCCAAGCTTGCCCTCTCTAACACCTACCCTCACCTATGGTGCGCCCCTATCTTCACCAATCTGCAAGCCATACTTAAGGCTAAATTGGCAACCTGTTACAATAAAATCGCCAAGTTTGCCACCAGTTCTAAATCGTCCTCCCACCATTGTCGCCTTACAGTCCCCCTGAATTGGCTGGAACTCAATAACTACCTCCTATATATTCAGCTCTTTACTGTTCACAAGGTTATCTTTAAGCAAGCAAAATGCCCCTCTCTCTTATCCATCCTTACTTTACATCTCCCTGATCAATCCCTTAGTTACAACAATCAGAATCTCCTCAGGGTTTACAAACCCTTACGTACTCCTGGGCAACTTCTACTGTCATTTTCTCTAGCACGTAAATGGAATTCACTTCCACCACATATCTGAACCACCCAGAACCTCTCTTCTTTCAAGACTCTACTCCACTCCCATCTCTCCTCTACTTGGGAATGCTCCTGCTCCCATCCCTTTTAATCTCCTCCATCTCCCCCCTTTCCCCAACCCATAAATCTATTAATACAAGATCTCTTTCCTCCCTAACTCCCCTTTGACTGTCTTTTACTCCCTTCTATCCCTTACACATCATAAGTATTTCTAATCCACCCAAATTTGAATTCTCACCATTGTAGGTTGTTCAGAACCTATTATCATTGTGAACTATAATCATACTGTGACACTGTTTACAATACATAAACTTAATTTTGTAAATATTAGACTACAACAATAGATCAGATATTTCTAACTCATTGTACAACTTCTAATGATCCAGCTTATACAATCACATTGTATAATTCTATATTACCTCACAGTGATTCTTATTGACTTTGTATTGATTTTTTTGTCTGATAATTCTATTGATTTTTATTGATTATATTACTTTCTGTTGTGTTTGATATGTCTGTACATGGAGCTTTTCTCCCTGGGCCAACATTGAAAAAGGGCTAATTTTGGCCCAATGGACTCTCTCAGTTAAACTACAAATAAAATAAATAAATAAAAATGTTGTATCTCATCTCCTCATATCCTGTTAGTAATTGATCCTCCTCTAACTCTAACCTTGGCATATTTAATTAATTCCATAAACATTTCCATTTGTACTTTTTCTTGATTTCCATAATTATCTGGTTTGTACAGACTTAGAATTTCCAAAATATGTCTAATACTTCTACAGGATTCCTTGTTATCTTCCTTGTTATAGGCTCCTTGAGCATGGCAACAGCCCTTTCTACTTTCTGTTGCCTGAGTCATTATACTAAACGTTTTTGTACTCTACAGTAATTATCATCAAAAAACAGCTGTTTAACAGCAATGTTTCTAAGGTCATGAGGTAATTCCTTATTGTCTGTTCAGCATTCTGCAGTTGCTCTTTTTCTTGTTCTGTGGGATTCTCCCTATTTTGCAATAATTTAACATTTATTAGTCCCTCTAAATAATTGTTGTTACTTCTTAACCATATCTCCTTTTCTTTTATTTCCACTCTATTTTTAAACTCCACTTTATCTTCTCTAATAGCTCCTGAATAATTTCTAATGCCCATTCCTTAAATTCCTTTCTTTTCAACAGATAGGTGGGAAAGTGCCAGTATCTTATTTTTATTTTATTATCTTCTGTTTTTACTTTAGTTATTACTGGCGCATGATCTGAAATAGTTATTGGGGGCATATCAAGACTTTCAGTAAATGCAGATGTTCCTGTGAAATGTAACTTCTGTCTAGCCTAGCCTATTTTCGTATATTGGGGAATAATATGTAAATTCACTCTGAACTCCTAGTCCTAAATTCATATCTTCCATGTCAAATATTTTCATAAATTTCTTCAAAAATCCCTTTTTTGTTATATTTTCCCATCTAGATCTCCAGACACATCTTCACTGTTGCAGATTAAATTCCAGTCCCCACCTATAAGTAATATTCCTTGCTGAAAGCTGATTTTTTTCACCGAGAATGCATTCTGTGTATTGTGTGCTACACTGCTATGTAAGTATCACCTGTTGCTATGCTCCTATGATGCAAGTGGTTAACCAAAATTAGAGCTTTAGTCAGTGCACTTATATGGTGCACAGAGAAATGCACAATTTATTTAAAACAACAACCCAAATCCTACTCACCTTTGTCTTCTGGGCATTTCCACTTCACTGTCTACCTCTCCTTCTTCTTCCTCTGAAGAGACACCACGTTTCTGTAAACAAAACAATAAACTTCATTTATATTCTGTCTTCTAAAAACTACTTTGCAGTATATGCAACGAGTGATTTAAAAATAGTCAGTTTATTCTCAAGTGTTCTACATGCTCCACATTTCATGCTACAACCACACTTGGGTTTATTCAAGTCGTCTCCTCTTGCAGATTATAAGCTGCATAGTTACAAGCAAGCTATGGTATCTGAAGAGTGCTACAGTCTTCTGCATATAATTACAAACATACACAGATAGATATTGCTTTTAACAAATGTTTTATTTCACAACTGCACTAAGTATTTCAACAGTAAAAATGTGAATTTTTACCATTTGGAATGGCATACTAAAGTAACAATAAATCTGCATTATTTGTGTAACAGAGTGATGTTGAACAACATTGCTTTCAGGCAATTATATGCTACAGGGATGTTGTATGACCAAATTCAGCAAGAATATGGAGGTCTCTTACTGCAAGGACTACACTTTGCAAGCTGTCCACATATGTAACAGCTTATCAGACAACTGATGGAAGGCTTTTGGGTGAACCAGAACAACTGTGCATTCAACAAAATATTGAAGCAGTACATTTTTTTTCTGTTGGATGTAGACTTCCAAACTGCTACACACACACACACACACACACACACACACACACACACACACACACACACACACACATGCATGTGTAGGCAAACATGCACACACTCGCATGCATTCACATACAGCCTGCTGTATTAATCCATTTCATTATGTTCATGCTGACTGTGGTCTACAGAGTCATGCTTGCTTACATATCACTAAAGTAGGCCATCTGTAAAATCATTAAAGTGGGTTATCTGTAAAATCATTTGTAAAGCTGTTTATAAGGATGCTTAACTTCTATATCCTAATTAGTTCTTGTATCATCCCTTTTGGAATTAGTGTTGCAAGGTGAAATCACTGAGATAATTTACCATTTTAAGAATATTAGTGTTGTAATGGCTCAAGAGTTAAATTTACATAAACATGTCCATTCCACTTTAAAGATATATTATAAAAAATAGCCTTTTCTTAATTTCCCCAGTCCATGCAAGCAATTTCTGGAACAGGTATAACCACCATTCACCACTCTCTTCTTCCTCTCTCTATTCCCCTATTCCCTGTAAATACACAATGTACCAAAAGGGCTTACTGATGTTTATGGTCACTTGTACTACCTATGATTTTACACTGTGCTACATTTCTAGTTTTGTAGATATATATATATATATATATATATATATATATATATGTGTGTGTGTGTGTGTGTGTGTGTGTACATGTATGTGTGTGTATGTTTCATGATGCAGTCGAACATTCACTGGAGTGATGAAGTCCAGCAAAAGTGAAAAGGTAATTGAAAATGGAAAGATTGCAAATTGCTGTTTTTTGTGCAAGATCAAGGTAAATTGAGGCTTGGGAATTTGCCCATTCTGTACTCTAGTGTGATCTCAAAGTTGGTATATACTAGTATCAGGGGGTGTGGAGGATGTTGGGAAGGGTCTTGCCCCATGCTGTAAAAGTGTTTGTTTCCATTTGCCTTTTTTTTGCTTGTTTTTTTTAAATACAAGTACTTGAGTTTCAAATAGTTATGTTTGATTACTCTGTAGTTTGTACTTGATGCCTTTTCTTTTGAAGACCTGTAGTAGATATATATATATATATATATATATATATATATGTGTGTGTGTGTGTGTGTGTGTGTGTGTGTGTGTACACAAATGTACCCCCGCACACATTATTCCATTTAACCTAAATTACTCAACGTCAGGTTCAATAAAATGTCATGCATTTCATGATATAGTTCTAATTTATTCTTTACATTATGACTTTCATGAAGACAGGTACAATAAAATGCAATGTTTATACAGTATAAACATACAGTGGGCTTTCTTCATCATTTTACAATTACCTCCAATAACCTACAAGACTGTTGAATTAAGGACATCATTATTATTATGACATTTATTCCAAGGCTACCCTATCAAGTAAAACAAATAAGTAAAAATAAAATTGTGAACTTTTGCATTTATATTAATGTAACCCCTATATTTATAATGCATCCTTCTTCACTTTATCATTAACAGTGGTTGATTGTCAAAAGATAATTTGTCAGCTGTTTGGACCATGCCAACCACTTTAAATTTGTAAATGCAACAGCAAAACAAATTCTAGTACAGGCAATGATATATTTTAAAACCCAAAAGTATGAATAAAATATTTCTTAACATATTCATCTAATTTGTTGTAGCTGGACTTGCTAAATACTTCAACCATCTTGTTATGGACACAGGTCAATATATTTGTGATACACCCAAAGAAAAATATTACTTTTGCTATGTCACTCCTGTTACTGGTGAACACCACTAGTGCTTGTTGTAGCTATTACTGAATACCAACAATATCAGACTCTTGAATACTGGTGCCTTTTACACTGGTCTTAGTAGTCTCTAATATAAAAATGGGAAGTAAATGATGCAGTGTCTCACTGTGGATATCACTTCATGAAATGCATAATCTGTTATGAAATAAATTCAAAAGTACTTTACTCTCCCATTAATTATTTTGGTGTGAAGGTGAATAAACAACAAAAAGTCAGCAGAGAAGGTAAATTAATGTATTTCACGGTTGACATCTTCCACAAATCATTGTTTAATATGCAGAAGTACCCGAGGATGGAATGGCAGCAAATGAGGAACCTTTGCACAAAATAATGATCAGGAACACTCTGGAAAACTAAAGGCTTATCAACTTAACAGCAGTGGAAAGTAAGTTATGGAAAGAACATTGAGGGAAAGTCTGTCTGCTTTTCTAAACGACAATAATCTCCAGGCATAGCTCTCGGTCACAAATGATCCAGTTTTATGCCTGGGTTATAGGAGGCCTCCACAGGGAGTATCAGCAGTCATGACCTACCTGAAACACAAAAAATAAATGGCGGTAGGACCAACACTTGGAACTGGACTATTACATGGATGAAAAGTACACAGAAGGTTGTAGTTATAGGGATGATGTCAAGAAAAGTGAAATCAACTAGCTAAGTACCACAGGAGTTAGTTATAGGTCTACTACTATTAACTATTACCTGTTTAAATAACACAAAAATGGATGCAACAATGTTGGATAGAGAGGATCTAAAGAAGTATATGGAAAGGTTAAGTAACTGGACAAAAAAGTGGCTGCTGAGGTTCACTACAAAAAATGCAACATACTGCACCTGGGCCACAACAGCCCTGGTGCAAAGTAGCAGACTGGGGGAGTGCAGCTAATGGTACAACAGCAGGATGGGGATCTGAGGGTGTTAAGCACAACTGTACTGCACCACCAGGAGCTGTGAGGGCAAGGATGACAGCAAACACATTGCTGGGGCATGTGTACCTGTGTGTGTGTGTGTGTGTGTGTGTGTGTGTGTGTGTGTGTGTGTGTGTGTGTGTGTGTGTGTGGCGGGGGTAGACACCAGAAGCAGAGCGATAATTCTTCCACTCTATGGGGCCCTGATAAGGCCACACTTTGAGTACTGTGTGGAGATCTACATGGCATACAAGGAAATGGATTTCAGGTTGCTGGAAGAAGTTTATGGGTATGCAGCCAGAATGAAGCATGAGATGGAGGAGAAGACCAGAGACTAGAGGAGCTACAGATCTTCCCACGAAAGAACAAAAGATACTGGGTACATGACATGGATAGACATGAACACATGAGGTAGATGACGGGGGGGTAACTTGTACAAGGAGGACAGAGGGCAGAGAAAAGGGCACAGGCAAAAAACTGAAAGGACTAACTACTCTCTGGGTCTCTGAAAGTATTTCGTCATGAACGTAGCCATGCACTCATGGAATGGAATATTGAAATGGATATTGGACAGGGTATCTATAAATGCACTCAAGGGGGCAGAAAGGTTGAGGAAAATATAAGAATAGAGGAGGGGTAGAAAGTTTAATGCCCAAAATAGCAAACTAGTCAGGCTTTTCTTTCAGCCATTAAGCAGATGTAATTAAACATAAAGTGTTTTTCTTTACAATTCCAATCAACTGACTCTAGGAAGAAGTTGTAACATAGTTCTAAATTTATCCTGACAATGTGGCAGTGAGAGTAAACATGAAGGAACCACCCTGTGCTTCACAGCTGCAGGTCAGATCTACCACAGTGATAAGTAGATATTATGTTCTTGATATCCTTTTTGTTAATTAACTGAAGTGTAATATCTAGGGAATAAATGTGCTACTACATATAGACAATCTAATCATAAACAGTAATATCTCTTATTCACCACAGTGGCTCTTAAGATCCTCAGCTAGTTTTCAATCAAAATAAAGTATCTGGCAATAGTCTACATCCATTACAACTAAAAATTTAAGATGATCTATTCTTTTGTATTTTATATTTAAATTAGTAGTTGATCCAGTGCAATCAACTGGATGAAAACAAGTCCCTTATGGATGAAGGCAGTCTGTAAAAACTGTCAAAAACCCACTTGCTGACCCTAGCTATCTTTCCTCAGGGATACAAAAATTGGGTAAAATCTGGTTAAAACTGGATAGGCTTGTAAGGGCTCTTGAGCCATTAGCATAGTAATCGCCAATGAACCTATGACAACAGAAAGCAAAGGAAAAGAGATTTGTTCAAGAAGATTGGTAATATTAAGGAGAATCCCCTTCTGGACCATTACTTTGAATTGGTGAAGGGGCTTGTGTATCTCAATGAAGCTATGAGGTATACTATGAAGGGTCTCCCAAGATGGGCATGCTTGGTCATGACAGAGAATAAACAAAGAATGGTGCACTGAAGAAGTTAATGACAGGCCACTCCAATACTTATGCCAAGAAAACCATGTATGTCAAAATGACACATGAAGTTGAGCCAATCAGGTTTGAAGGTGTCCAGAGTACTACTGAGGAAGAGGAGATGACATGTCTGAGTAGTGCTAGAGTTTATGACATGGATGGATTAAATCCAGAAATATGTCCATCTGATGAGTTGCTCAAAGATGAAAGGAAAGACAAAAGGTGCCAAGAAGTATACACCAATGGAATGCAGAAAGTATGAACGATAAGCCAAGGTAAATTTGAAGTGGTTAAGGAAGAGATGAAAAGAATAAACATTGACAACTTGGAAATAAGTTAATAAAATAGACTTTTATGGTCATTTTACAACTGATAACTATTGGATCTTATATTTTGCATAAGAAATTGAATAATCCTCATAGTCAATAAAAGATTGTTAAAATCAGTGCTTGGTTACAATCCCAAAAATTACAGAATGATCTCAATCAGATTAAAAAGTAAGACAAACATTACAGTGATACAAACTTATCCTCCAACTACACATGCTGAAGAAGATGACCTTGACCAGTTTATGAAGATCTTTATGAAGATCTACAACAGCTTCTTGAAAGTACACCAAAACAGGTGTTATATTCATCACAAGTGACTGGAATGCTAAAGTTGATAATTAAACTACAACTGGAATAAGCAAGAAGTGAAGCAGGAGACAGACCAATAGATGTCTACCACAATACTTCAATGGTCATAGCCAATACTCTTTCGGCAATGTAAGAGATTGTTTTACACATGGCTATCACCAGATGAACAATACTGAAACTATATACTTTACAGTCAGTGATGGAAGAGTTCTATACAGTCAGTAAAAATAAGACCTGGAGGTGATAGTGGCACAGACTACAAGCTTCTTATTGCAAAGTTTAGAATGAAAGAAAAGCATATAGGCCAACAACAGTATTCCAAATTAATATGAAGTAGGGTTGAAGAATAGATTTAAAGGATTAGACCTAGTGTATAGAGCACTTGAAGAACTGCAGAAGTTTGTGACATTATCTCGGAAGTGGCATCAACAATATTTTAAGTAAAAAGATTGTGATACAGTTTCCGGTCTTTTCTGGATATAAAATTAATGAAGACAAAAAAGGCTGTAACAGTAAACTACTTACAGACATATGAACTGGTTCGGCAAAACCCATACTTAATGAAGACATGATAATGTAAAGCATTTAGGTGTCCGGATTAAAAGGGATCCTGTTTTGGCAGCTAAGGATATACAGGAAGAGATTAAACAAAAAATACTATAAAAATGGATAAACTGGAAGCTCTTGAGATATAATCAGTTACATATATTTTAGTCCCTTTAATTTTATATGCAAGTCAAGTACATTTTTGTCAACCAGAAGAAAAGTTGTGGTCGGTAATTAATAGAGTTGAAGAAATGTATTTGGGAGGGAAGGGGGGAAGGATTAAGTGGGATAAGTTGATTCTTCCTACAGAACAAGGTGATTTAGGATTAACTTAATGCTTTATATATATATATATATATATATATATATATATATATATATATATATATATAAATACAATCACAAGGTTATAAATCAAAGTGTAAGGGGATGATGATGAAACAGAGGAGTTTGAGAAATAAGGAGAAAGTAGAAATCTGGAAGCAGGTACTTAAGCAGAATAATAACTACACAGAACATTATACTCAAAGTAGTAGAAACTATTCTATGTACTAAGCCAACATGCAATAAAGAAAATGTACTTTACAAATAGTAATGAGTATGTAAGAGTACAGAAAATAGTCAAGAAGGAGATGGAATTTACTGGAGAAAATTAGTAAAAAGAATCACGGTATTGATGGCAAACAGAGTGAAAAGAGGCTAGAAGTCTGGATTGCAGGTTTGAGACTGCCTTCCATGCCAGGGACTGAAAACAGAATACAGGCAAAGAATAAGGGAAAATGGAGTGCTAAGTGAAAGACTTAACTATGGTAGAGTTTTTAGTCGTGTCTAGAACAGAGGCAGCTGTAAAAAAGGAATAACTAGAAGGGCATATAAAATATATGATAACTACAAGAATCAATCACAGGAATTTAAAAAGATTGGGAAGAGAGACTGGACAGGCAATTTACCAAGACATACACTGGAAACAGATCTTTATAGCTCCCAATTATGCAAAAAAGTCCAAAAGGTTTTGAATTTTTGCTTGGAAGTGTTTGCATGCATCTTTTATACCTCAAGCAGATGTTAGACATTTTTTTCTCGGGTAGAACATATGTTCTGTGAAGGTAACAAGTTGACAGATTTTAAAAATTCCCTAAAGATTGTTTTGTCAGAAATGTTTGGGAAGCAAATTGTAGCTAAGAAAATTATTGTTTTTATTTAAAACCTAGGCCCTGAATTGCCTAAAGGGTAGTAATGCCTTACTAAGATTAATGCTACTGGCTGCCAAAAATGTAATTACTTGAAACTGGAAATCAGAATCTAAAGTGATTATAGCTGAAGTACTGAATCTTGCAAGAGAGATAAAAGAATTGGAGCTGGGTTCCATAGAAAAAGGAAAGAGTACATTACACAGAAGAAAATGGAATATGTATGAACAATACATACAGAATAATGTTCGGGAAGAGAAGTGAAGTTTAACAAAGGGAAGGAATTTAACAATTTATATAATGTTAAAGTAATAATTGATAAAAAGAAAACGTGTTCTACATGAAAAAATGTTACTATGTTTTTTTTTACATGAATGTATGCATAAATATGTCACTGTTTAGTTGAGATTTAATAAAGATGTTTATAAAAAAATGCTGAAGCTAGCCCCAGTGCAACTTCACTTTTTCTTTTTCCTCAAGGTTAAAATCTTGTGAATGTAAAAGGGTCTTCTTACATTTCATTCCAAATTTCTATAATCACCTCCCCACTGACATTAAGGAGTTTAGAAATGCTGAGCCTTTTAAGCAAAAATGTAAAGGCCTGCTGCTGTCAAGGACCATTGGTAAATGCAAAGGTGAAAATATGATGAACCACCACTACCGCAACTGTAATATAATAAACTATCCACTTGCAAATGCATTACTACATGCCTGTACAGTATGATAATATATTCTATATATTGTATTAAATATATATGCTATGTGTTGATTGCTTGTACAATTTTTTTTAATGTTTCAGATCATGAATGAGAATGGTCTTTTGGAATCAAACAGCTGTTCAAGCGCCAGTTTCCTCCTGTACAAAATTACTTTAATTCTGAGTAAAATGTGACCTGGCAGGAGCTATACCATACTTGTTGCCTACCTTTACTAAACATGATGACGACTATGGCAACCTTCACTGGGGCCATCCATGTACTGATGCTGCATTCTTGTCAGACTCCTTAATATGTCTTTTCTACATTCACATTCTCATCATTCCTATGTACTCATACTTTTTTCACTGTATAGTTCTTATAGGTTCACAGGTGTGTACTAGGCTAATGCCACCGGGCCTTTACAAACCTAGCCAATAGGATTACCCTGGCATCGTGCCACCCGACCTTAGTTCCCAGTGCCTGTGTCGAGTAGAGCCGCTGGAGTGATCCCCGAGGTGAATTTTCTATTTCCCATCCACTCATCAAGATTCCTCTTGAAGAGGGCCAGTGAGGTGCTCTGCTTGACATGTATGGGAAGTCTATTCCATAGCATGGGCAGTCTCTGGGTTATGAACCTGTCCCTCCAGCATGTTCTGTTGATTGTGGTAATGAAGTTGAGGTCTCCGGAGTGTGTGGTGTGGAGGGATTGGGATTTCTTTAGATGTAGCATTTCTAACAGAGCTGGGTCAGACACGGCTTTGAAAGTCAAGCAGAGATCATTTCTAAGTAGGCGATATGAGACAGTGAATAGTTGGGAGTTTTTTTTTAGTCTGTCCATATAGGACAAATGTTTAAGGCCTAGGATCCTCTTTGTGAGGTACTTTTGTGGCCTCTCCAGTTGTTGCAGGTGTTTAGTTAGGTACATGCCAAATGGGTCATTGTACTCAATGACTGGCCTAATGAGGGAAGAGTAGAAGGAGACAATGACTACTTTCTTCCTGGATGTAAAACCCTTAGTAATGAGTAATGAGATGTGCCATACAGAAGGACATTTTGACTACAGTGGCAATGTGGTGGTCAAAAGAGAGGTTGCTGTCAACCTGTGTTCCCAGATCTCTTATAACGCCTTCTGTGTTCAGTGGACTTCCATCAATTTGGTAATTCATGGGAACCGGGTTTTCCCAAAGGGGATGAGGACTCATTTTTTGGCACTGAGCTTAATGCCATGATTCTGACGCCAGTCGTTGGTCTCAGTGAGGCCTTTCTCTAGGATGTCAGCATCACTCGATGAGTTAACAGCTCCCAACTTGCAATCATCTGGGAACTTTGTCAGCCAGAATCCCTTCGTGTTGGCTTGGACTTCAGAGAAGTTGATACCAAACAGAACAGAACCCAGGACCGAACCCTGTGGGACTCCACTCATAACTGGTCGGCAGTCTGACTTGGAGTCAGCTACTTTCACACTGTGGGTTCTACCTGTGAACCAGTTTGCAACCCACCTAGTAATATAGGGGTTGATGCCCAGCTTAGTGAGTTTTTTTATGATTCCTGAATGGGGAATGGTATCAAAGGCCTTGGCCAGATCAAGGTAGGCTGTATGAACCACTCTAACTTCATCCACAGCTCTGGTGACTGATCTAGCCTTCACAAAACCAAACTGTGTGGGATCCAGAGTTGGAGATGTCCTATATCCTTGTTTATTAGGTCTATGATGATGCATTCCACAGCTTTGCATATCAGACTTGTCTGGCTAATGGGGTGATAGTTCCCAGGGTCTGTAGTCTCTCCTCCTTTGTGGAGAGGGATGACTGTAGCAGTGCGCAATTCAGTAGGGACAAAACCTGAGGTGAGGCTGTGATTGAACAGGGCACACAGGTGAAGTGCCAGTTCACTCTGTAGTGTATGTAGAACACAGCCAGGGATATTGTCCAGTCCCATAGAAGCTGTATTCTTGGCCTTGGACAGTGCTGTTTTAACCTGTGCAGCAGTAATACTGGGTGCCTGGCAATCTACTGGTATTGTGACTGGTCCCTTGTGGAGGGGGGGTAAAGTTGGCACTGAATCTGTCAGCCAGTATATTGGAAATATATGTTGGCTCAGTACAGGAGGTACCACTGTGCAGTAGCTCTGAGCAAATCTGGGTATTGCTGTGGAGATTCTTTACATAACTACAGAAAGCCTTGTGGTTGTCTTTACTATCTGCTGCAATTCTGTTTTCATAGCTAGCTTTAGAGGATTTGATGAGGGATCTCAACTTTTTGTTGAGGCTGATAAGAGTTTTTCCAGTCTTGGGACTTCACCTTCTTCCGCATCAATTTCCTCCTCCTGTTGCAGAGTTTGTTTATGGCAGGAGACCACCCGATTGGCTTCCTTTTTTTGGAGAAGAGAGTCTTGGTTCTGTTGGGTATGGCAAGATCCATGCATTTTTGTATGTGGTCGTACAGTGCATTGGTGAATGATTTGGCAGTCATGCAACTGATCTCCATTTGCATGGGTGCCGTGAAGTTAGCCACCTCTGTTTTTAGAAGAGCAAAGTTAGCTTTGGAGAAGTTTTTCATGGTGGTTACCTTTGCTTGGGGGTGGGGGGATGTGGACTTCCAAGGTGATTAATTTGTGGTTGGATCTAACCAGGAAAGAGTTGACTATTGGTGTAGAGCAACAGTCGCCCATGTTAGTAATGACCAAGTCAAGGATGTTGCTACCTCTAATGGGGCTAAGAATGAGCTGTTCCAGGGCATTGGAATTAATGAATTCCAGGAAACATTTGGCAAGTGTTTTGGTACATGAGTAGTTTTCCCAGTTAATGGCAGGGTAGTTGAAGTCACCCAGTATGAGAGTATTAGGCTGGACCTTAATATTCTCCAGGGTGCTTAGGAACATGGAGTGTGAGTCTTGGGACATGATTGGGGACCTATAGCAGGATACGACCTAAATCGCTGTCTTACCCAATGTTAGCAGGCTATGACCTAAATTGCTGTCTTACCCAATGTTAGCTGCACCTGAAGTATCTCAGATGCGTTATGTTGGGCTACTAGTCTGGAGGTGTGTGTATCCTTTATGAATATGGAAATGCCACCACCTTTGGAGCTTCGGTCCAAGTTCTGAGGCCGAAAGGTGTGGAATGAGTTATAGCCTGGCAGTGCAGGGGTGCTTTCTGCTGCCTTGAACCAGGTCTCTGTTACGACACAAATGTTGATGTTCTCCATTTTAAGGAGTGCGTCGAGCGAGTGCATTTTGAGATTTAGACTTCTAGTGTTGAGCAGCATGACACTCAGATTGCATTTGTTTGTAGCTGTTACGATGGTAATTTGGTCTTTGGAACATCACCTACAAAAGGCACTATAGGGGTGGCAAGAGCCTTGGCCATTATCCGGACACCCAGATGCAGGCCATCTCTGGCAAAGCATCGAGGTCTGTCAATCATGTCATCCCAGGCAGACAGATACTGGATCCCCTTAGAATGACACCAGAAACTTAGCCAATTGTTGAAATCAGTCATTTTCCGCTTGTACTGTGGCATCATTCTGGGTGATGGTAGGATGCTGCTCAAGGCTAGGGTCATACCCGCCTGGGCTACATAATCTGAGAGCTCCTCCGTGTCTCTTTTCATGTAGTCCATGGAGGTACGTCCCAGGTCATTCACACCCACATGTACAATGACAGAGTCATATTTGTACCTGTTGTTGAGGGACCTGAGTGCGTGCCTTATGTGGTGGATCCTGGTGCCTGACAGGCAGCTGACTGTTACTTTCTCCTTATTCAACCTAGTGAGTTGGACATCAGTGTGCCTCATTATCGCGTCACCTATGACTAGTGTGTTGGGCATGCTGTTTTGCCTTAGGGGCTTTGGTTGAGTGGTATGCTGTTTAGGAGAGTTGTGTCTCTCGTGATTTGTGTTGTGTTTTGGTGGTCGAGTGCATTTCTGCCTTGGAGGTCTCTGCTGTTTGGGTAGAATTTTATTGAGAGCCTCAGCGAAGGTGGGTGTGCGGTTTGTGTTTTTACGTGAAGGCAGTCCTGGTGTGTGTTCTGGAGGGCTATGTGTTCAATGTGGTGTGGTGTAAGTGTTGACCTTCTCCTCCTGACCAGCTATTCCGGTCTTGCTTAGAGAGTGCATGCCTTAAAATTGGGATATATAAGTGCATCTCTCGCAAGTCTGAGTGTTGGGAGATAAGAGGAGAGGGTTGTCAGTGTACATGAGGCAGTTGCTACATTGCCTCAGGATGCCCAAGTTCACCAGGTTAATAGGAGAATGCACAGGGAACTGACCTTTAGACATGCCTGGAGTGGTGGGTATTAATAATAAGTACTGGAGTGGTTTCCTTGTAGAACATTTAGTGCTGGTAACACTTTTGTGTGCTACAATAATTGCTACAAGAAGTCGAGTAAAGTGCTACTTATTACTTATTAACATTTAACAGCTACTTTTTGTAAGCACTCTATAACTTGGCAAAACTACATCATGTTACTTGCTTAGACTACAGAGTGTTTTAGTGCATGTGCTAAAGCTAAGGTTAGCTTTCACTACCAATGGCCAGAAAACAGAATCCCTTAACTACCCAATCTTCAAGAATTTGTATATATGACCACCACACTAGACACTGTCCTTCCTTGCACGCTTCTTTTACTTTGTTCCTCTCTCTCTCTCTCTCTTTATTCTCATTTAATTAATTATATTATTATATTGTTCTCTGACTCATTAGGGACCATATGTGACAAGATGACACAGCTGAAGAAAGACAATGGACTTCTCTGAGGTAATGTTTATTTTCATGGAGACAATGGTGGCTTTGAGGAGTTTTGAGGGTAATAGTGAAAGGTTAGGTCCAAATTTCTAAACCAGGGATTTGCATGATCATTTTGGAGTATTTTGCAATCAAGAAAGTGTAGTTTTCACGGCTGCAAAATAGGTTTATAGGTTCACAGGTGTTTACTAGAATAACGACCACAAGGGCCTTTTTAAGCCTAGCCATGCATCCCAAATCTCTGACAAATTCTGGTACCCTTGATAAGTGTAAGCAGGGGCTTGGGAGGTGAAACATTTTCAGGGAGGGACCTGGGAGAGGAATCATTTACAGGTTGCCAAACCACGGATGAATTTTCTGTTCCCCATCCATTTGTCCAAGTTACACTTGACTTGGGTTAGGTAGGAGCTCTGCATCACATGGATGGGGAGCCTGTTCCAGAGAAGGGGTAATCTCTGGGATACATACGTGCCTCTCCAGCAGGTCCTATTTATATCATAAAAAGTTTAAGTCTTTAGAACAGGTAATTGTGGTGCTGTTTGTTTTGTGAATATGCAGGAGGTCTATCAGAGTGGGGTCTGACAATGCCTTGTATGCCACTCATGAATCGCCCCTCAAAAGCCTGTAGGAGACAGAATACAGGGATAGGGCCTTGAGGCAGTCTGTATAGGACATGTTACTTATGCCCTGTATTCTTTTAATGAGGAACCACTGTGGACATTCTAATTGGTGGATATGCCTGGTTAAGTACATATCAAAGGGAGCATTGTACTCAATGATAAGTCTGATGAATTCTGAGTACAGTGGAACAATGACTTCACTGGATCTAGATGCCATACCTTTATTTATTAAGTTGCATAACACAGAATGATTTCCTCACTACTGTATAGACATGATGGGCAAAGGCTAGATTGTTGTCTGTGTGTATTTCCAAGTCCCTGACTATTGGGTCAATTCTTAGGGGTGCGCTGTCAACATTATAGTTACCAGTGGTGGATAACTTCCCGAAGGATACTACTATGTATTTCTTGGCACTTAGTTTTAGTCCATGGCGCTGTAGTGGTTTGTCTGTGTCAGCCCTTCCTAGAGAACATTTGTGTCGATGGGCAATTCAGTGACAGCTCTTAATTTGCAATATTCTGAAAATTTAGTCAGCCACAGGCCACTGACATTGGCCTTGACTTCAGAAAAGTAAATGCCAAAAAGGAGTGGGTTCCTGGACCAATCCCTGAGGGACTCCACTTGTGACTGCCTCTTTGTAGAGGTGGACCCCCCCAATTCTAACTTCCAGGTTCCTGTCTGTGAGCCAGCTGGCTATCCACTAGGTGACATAAGGGTTTGTACCTAATCTCTTAAGTTTGTCAACAAAGCTTGACTGAGGGATTGTGTCAAATGCCTTAGCCAGGTCAAGGTAGGTAGTTTGAACCATTTTGCCCTCATCCATTGCTTCGATGACCTTCTCAAAGAAGTCCACCAGGCTGAATAGGCATGACCTTCCCTTTGAAACCAGGTTGTTTACAGAACCTTTACTCAAACGTCAGGATCTTTATCTTTACATCTTTAATTCTATCTCCCAACCACAGTGCTGTAACCAGAAGTGAGCTATTCTAATTGATTCCTAGAGTATCACCATTTCAGCTCTCCATTACAATTTCATATCTGGTGAAGTGGAAACAATTTCTCTTTGTTGTGACTAAGAGTAAATTAAATTGGTTTTCTCATCAGATGTTATATATACTGGAATATCTGCCATCTCTCAGTCTGCACTATTGCCCCATACCTCATGTAAGCAGACCCTGTATTTAAAATACATTTTGTCATGAAGTCCCATCTTTGGGCTTGCCTTTTGTTTTAAAATATTTGAGCTCATCCCCCTCTGAGCTTGACTGTGCAGTGTAAGCAATGCTATTTCTCTGTTAAAGCAAACCTTCATAAGTGCCATTATTTCAAGATGAAGAATTTTGAAACATCATAATTTGTGGAGTAAGAAACATTTCCAGTATTTACCATAAGGGCAAGGCCCTGATGAACTCCGGTACAAAATTGTTACATAAATTAGTCTTAGAATTTGCTTTAAACCAGGTTAGCCACTTGTCTGTTAATTTTCATGACTCTTCCAATCTGTAGGAAGCACTGCTTACCATTAGCTAAATCTAGAAGATAGGCCATTGTGCATGATTGGAAGAAAAACTTTAAAATGACTTTTCTTTGACTAAAGAGCAAGAAAAAGCACTAAAAAAATATAATCTAATACATACAGATTTTTGCCCCCTTCTAGCCAGCAAGTTCTCATGTTCTATCATTCACTACTCCCTAACATCCAACCGTCCTTGATCCCTTGCATTATGTCCACTTCCATTTGTGTTATCCACATCTAAATTAGTTCTGGGAGTAAGGTAATCCTTATCCACTGATATAAGAACTATCTTAAATCTTCTTCAGAACAGCTCTATTATTTCATTGAAACTTCACATTGCATTTGCTTCACAAACAATAGTTATTTGCATCATCCTTATATCAACAATCTAAATACGCATACTTTCCTTCTTTTCTGCTTCTATACCAGCAATTTTCCTTCTTTCGCATCCATTTTATAACAGAAAGCATTATTTTTTTTTATTAAAAAACACCTGTATTGAATTATCACTTGTGAAATGGGTAAACTTACATTTATACAAAAGTTCAAACCATATTAACAAGTTCACATTTACAAACATTATACATCACACATATTGTTCTATACAATATAATCAATCTAATATTATGTAAATTGTTTGGTTCCTGTCTTCTCTTAAATCTCATTCCTCCTCCAAAACATTTTTCTGTGTGTATTGTTCCCAAGATAAATAAGCTTACCATCTTAAATATTAACCCATATGTCACAAGATGGGTTGCAAACTGGCTCAGGGACAGAACTCACATGGTCAGAGTAGTGGGTGTCATGTCCAACTCTAAACCGGTTACAAGTGGCGTCCCACAGGGCTCAGTCCTGGGATCCCTCTTGTTCGGTATATACTTCTCTGAGGTACAGGCAAACACAGGAGGACTATGGCTTACCAAGTTCGCAGATGATTGTAAACTGGGAGCCATAATCGACTCACCAGCTGACACAAGCATCCTCCAGAAGGGCCTTACGGAGACGGATACCTGGTATGTGAACCATGGCCTCAAGCTAAATGCCAAAAAGTGCATAGTCATCCCCTTTGGGAAAAACAAACTGCCCACAAACTACCACATAGGAGGTAATCCACTAAGTATGGAAGAAGTAATTAGGGATCTGGGGACCAAAGTAGATAGTAACCTCTCCTTTGACAATCACATTGCCAAAGTGGTTAGAAAACCTTCTATACAGCTCACCTAATCACAAAAGGATTCACATCCAGATCAAGAGAGGTCATTGTGCCCCTCTACTCATCGCTCATCAGGCCCATAATTGATTACAATGCCCCATTTGGGATGAACCTTACCCGACACCTGCAACAGCTGGAGAGACCTCAAAAATAGCTCACCAAGAGGATCATGGGCCTCAAACAGATGCCCTATGCAGCTCGACTAAAGAAACTCCAGCTCTACTCAGTTGCTTACCGCCTACTCAGAGGTGATCTCTGCCTGACGTACAAGGCCATGTCTAACCCGGAATTGTTGGACATACTCCACCTCAAGAAAACCAAATCCATTAGAGCTACACGCTCCAGGGATTTAAACCTTAACACAACAATAAATAGGACATGCTGGAGGGATGGATTCATATCCCAAAGGCTTCCCTCGCTCTGGAATAGAATCCCAGTCCATGTTAGGCAGAGCCCCTCGCTGACCCTCTTCAAGAGAAATCTTGATGAGTGGTTGGGAAATCGTAAATTTACTCCCGGGATCAGTTCTATGGCCCTGCTGGACAGAGGCTCAGGAATCTAGTATAAAAGGGAGGCGAAAGTCAGCACATTCTGGCTAGGCTTATAAATGCCCTAGGGCAGATAGCCTAGTACCTACCTATGAACCTAAGATTTCCATTTTTTCTAAATATCCCACTTCCTGTTCTTTTATCTCTGTTACAATACTCACTATGTCAAGTATGGTTGGTTTAGACTTTGATTTCTGTTTTTTAGTAATTGCTTTTTTGGTGGCCACCAGAATTAAACTTAAGGCAATTCAGATCCTGTAGCCCTGCTCAAAAAAATAAAAACTACTTAGCTATACTCCGTATTGTATTTTTAAAGTCTATGAAGTCATTATGTTCACAAATATATGTTCTTATATACCTCTTCCTTTCCCATTACACCTCTTAACATTTGCCATCTACCTGAGGGAAAATTATTTGGAATCTGATAGGGGTTTAAAAGTACCTATGTAAACCCTTTCTGGCAAAAATCCTAGATGCTCTGGACTTTGTTTCATATTTATCAGCCATACATATGTCCTCCCATTTTTTCAGCAATCATTATTATTAACAGTTCCTTTCTCTTACTGATTTTCTACTATCAGTCTTCATACCAAGATAAATCTCTAACTGTATTTTCTTTTTTTGGTTAACTGTATTTTCTAATTAGCATTTTGGTTTTATTTCATTACTGTTTATAACTGCTAAATTATTGTATATTTGTTATCTACTACTCTTAATATTCACAGCTGCATGCTTCTTAATGTGTTCATGTACTTAATTCTTGCTTACAGTTATGTATTTGTAAATGCTGCATGGAGAGCATAAATAGTGAAGCCCCCACAATCCTAAAAGCAGTTGTTATAAAGGCTTTGTACTCTTTTCCTACAATGCTTGTAAAACATCAGCCCATTCATTCCTTGCGATGAGGGTCCAAAAGGATGGGTCATTATTCAGGCAGCCATCACGGGTCGAGGAATTTTCATATTTTTCTCCCTGGCTACAACTGCATGCACCCAGTGAGGTGTCAGAGAGGAATGAGCAATAAGTTGTCCGTGGATGACACCCCCTCACCTCCAGAAGGGGAGGTGATCCCCCAAGCAGTCCTGCCCTTTCCCACACAGGACAAACAATGGTTTCCCCAGCCTCCACCAGGAAAATCACACCCAAACAATGTGCCCCCAAGGATGTACAAACCCATGCCTTTCCCAGAGGAGAGATAAGAGGGCCGCCATGCCGCTTCAATCATCCCACTTCCCACCTGGATCTTCCAGTACTGGAGATATTAATCAAATTCCAGTCGCTTGGGTCACAGTCAGGACTCTATCCCTCTGCACCACAAATCCAAGTATTATAAAGATTCTTTTGACACCACCTGAGTCGCTAGTCAGATAAACTGCCCATGGCCTGGGTTGTAACTGAAGCAGTCTTTGGACAGTCCATTTAACTGGCTTACAAATGACATGATGACAGACAGAAAGACTAACAGACAGATAAATAAAGGGAAAGTCAGTCTTGGGGCACTACATTCTGACTGTCATGACCATACCTAGGACTACTTTGCTCTGTCAGTAAAGTCATTCTGTGGAAATGTCTTTTCCTTAAAGGTGCAGCAATCTCAGAGATGATAGTACTAGATAATGGGTAAAACAGCAGGCAAAACTTCCCAAGATTTGAAATACAGTTTGCATTTTTTTTTTTTCTGTTTACTTCATGACACTTTCAAAATACTTATTTTCATGATCATGCCATGAATTTTTTTGGTCATCCCTCTGTTTTGTTTTACAACAAAAACATATTAAGGCTTGTTTTTGACTTTTATGACTGACACTTTGCAAGGCCCGTCTCAGAATTTGTCCACCCTTTAGAGCCTTGATTTGGTCATATATGGTACAACCTCTTTTAAATGAGTTATTATTAGGCCTTTTATTTTTTTCCTAATTCATAATCCATTTCTTCAGACAAGCTATATTTTCATTTAAAATTTTCTCCTTATTTTTTATTTTTTTATTTATTTAACATTTGTTGACCGGGAAAGTCCGACTAGGTTCCACAGATCCTGTTTTCAGTGGAAGCCCAGGGAGAAATGCTCCAGAAGCATGTCTTTAGAATGTGGGAGGAAACCGGAGTACCCGGAGGAAACCCACGCGAACGCAGAGAGAACATGCAAACTCCGCACAGAAGGCACCCCAGCCAAGAATCGAACCAGAGAACCTCTTGCTGTGAGGCGACAGCATTAACCGCTGCAGCACTGCGCCGCCCAATTTTCTCCTTACATTTCTGGATCATTGTCTGTGTTTGTATGTGCGTGTGTGCACTTGTACGGGATGATGGCAAGAAAGAAAGTACAGTTGTGTACACTTACCATAAATGTAGATGTTCGAGTGTATTCACTGTTGTAGTTATCACCTGTGGTTTATCCCTGCTGTGGTAGCCCTCGGTTGGCCCGAATACCAGAGTCAATGTTTTTGTGCGCCGGCTGCTGTCGCCTGTAGTCTGACATCAGTGCTATAAAGCAAGGTAGCCAACGTCATTACTTCAGTTTTTCTTGCCCTAACCATCAGAAGCACAAAGAAAAAGAGAGAAGTGGTCCTGGTGGCTAAAAGCCACCTTGGGAAGCTTGTGTCCCCTAGGGGAAGATTTTAAATGGGGCATGGAGGGAGGGAAACCAAGACTACAACAGTGAATACACTCGAACATCTACATTTATGGTAAGTGTACACAACTGTACTATGGTCTTCGTGTTTCACTGTTGCAGGCGTCACCTGTGGGCGGATTCCCAAAGCTGAGGAAAAGGGTGGAAGGATAGGTTAAGTCCTAGGTATGGGTCAGGAGGCCCTGCAGAATTGCAGAAGCAAACCCTGCCCTTGACTTAGAAAAGAGAGGTAGGTGGTAATGCTTTGTAAAGGCATGGACAGAGGTCCAGGTGGCCGCTTCCAAGATGTCCCTAGTAGGTACTCCTCTGAGGAAGGCAGTGGAATTGGAGGTTGCACTAGTGGAGTAGGTACGGATAGACTTAGGGATGGGTTTCCCATGTAGTCTGTAGCAAAAATGGATACAGTGTGAAATCCATTTGGAAATGGTTTGTTTGGAGATGGGCTTTCCCTCTGCCCCTGGGGCAAAGCTTACAAGAAGGTGGTCTGTTTTTCTGAATGGCTTAGTACGTTCCAGATAGTATCCGAGTTGTCTGTGCATGTCTAGTGAGTGTAGAATTCTTTCCTCCTTGTTTTGAGGGGTGGGAAGATGTATGGCCTGGTTAAGGGTCACATCAGATACCACCTTGGGCATAAAGGAGGGGTTAGTCCTCAGGGAGACTCTGCATGGAAAGGTATGAAGGGCTCGACAGCCATGAGAGCTTGAAGTTCCGAGACCCTTCTGGCTGAGGTGATAGCTAGTAGAAAGGTAGTCTTCCAATAGAGGTATTTAAATTCTTTTGAAGCGGCAGGTTCGAAAGGAGGTAAGGTTAGTTTCTCCAACACATAATTCAGGTCCCAGGGTGGTGTCAGAGGCCTTCTGGGAGGCCTGGTATTAGAAGCCCCTCTGAGGAATTGCTTAATCAAAGGATGAGAGAAGAGGGGTGGGTCTGAATCATAATGGGCAGAGATGGCTGAGGCATGGATTTTAATAGTGGAGAAAGAGAGGCCACTATTGAGCAACTCTGCTAGGTAATCCAGGATGAGAGGGATGGAAAGTTGGGAGGTACTGCCCCCTTTTGATTGTTTCCAGGAGCAGAATATTTTCCATTTTCCTGCATATGATTTTCTTCTGCTGGGCCTTCTGGCCTCTGTGATGATGTCCAGGACCTGTTTGCATAACAGAGACTCCTTGTTAGTTTTTAGTGTATAAGCCATGCTGAAAGTTTGGGAGTCTGTAGGTCTGGGTGCAGTACCTTCCCCCTCTCCTGAGTCAAGAGGTCTGACATCAGGGGAAGCAGCTTGGGGGGCTGTAAAGTCAGACTGTGTAATAAGGGGTACCAATACTGTCTGGGCCAATCTGGAGCAGTGAGGATGGCCTTTGGTCTCTCCTCTCTTATTTTGATCAGAACCTTGGGAATAAGGGGCAGAAGAGTGTATGCGTACACAAAGAGGGAGCTCCAGGGGAAGGTCAAGGCATCCACCTTCCATGTTAGGAGGTGATATTCCCTGGTAAAGAACTTGTCCAGCTGGTGGTTGAGGTGTGAGGCAAAGAGGTCCACTCCTGGGTGATTTGCAGAAAGATTTCTCTGTGGAGCTGACATTCATGGGGGTCCAGTAAGTTTCTGCTTAGGTGGTCCACTAATGTGTTGTTGATCCCTGGTAAGTATTGGGCAATTAGATGTAGCCCCATGGAGGTGGCTGTAAGCCAGAGACTCATGGCTAACCTGTACAGGGGGTAAGATTGGGTGCCCACCCTGCTTGTTGATGTACCACATTACTGTGGTGTCTGATTTTATAAGGAGGACCCCTGGCCTTAGATGGGGTTGGAAGGAAGTCAGAGCCTTTTACACTGCCATCATTTCTTTCTGGTTGATGTGCAAGTGAAGTTGCTGGGCATTCCAAATTACTTGGGTACACCTGCCTGCTAGGTGAGTGCCCCAAGCAATGTCTGAGGCGTCAGTGGGGATGGTCTGGCCGGAAAGGCGGAGGATGAACAGAAGACCCTTGTTCATGGCACGGGCCTCTGCCCACCAGAGAAATTCGGCCCTTATACAAGGGATCAGAGGGAGAGTGGTGTCTAGGGACTGAGAGTGCTGACACCAAAGATTCTTTAAGTACCACTGAAGTTTTCTCATGTGAAGCCTGGTGACAGGGATGAGAAGGATGCAAGATGCCATGTATCCCAGGGCATGCAGGAACTTCCTCTCAGTGAGGTGACTTCTGGAATCCAGCTGGGTGAAGTAGAGAGGCAGGAAGCTCTGCTTTACTGGGGATAGGGAGGTCATTTGGGTTGCTGTGTCTAGCACAGCTCCCAAGAAAACAATTTTTCTGGTGGGATTTTGTTTTGATTTTTTTCTCATTGATGGTGAACCCTAGGGCCAAAGAGAGAGCCATGGAGCAATTTTTCTTTGCAGTCTGTCTAAATGAGGAAGTCATCCTGGTAAGGGTAAATTTGTATATTTCTCTGTCTGCAGAATGCTATAGCTGGGGCAATACTCTGGGAGCAGTAGATAAGCCAAAGGGCAGTGCAGAGAACTGAAAGTGTTGATAGCCTGCTCTGAAGTGCAGGAATTTTCTGCACGATTCCCTAATGGGGATGTGGAGGTAGGCATCTTTTACATCTAGTGTCACAAGCCAGGCATTTTGTGTGAGCATAGGCAGGTGCTGCTGCAAGGTTAGCATTTTGAATCTGGGGACCACCAAGGAGGTGTTCAGTTTGGATAGATCCAGGATGGGGTGCCAAGTACCCTCTTTTCTGGGAACAAGGAATAGTCTGGAGTAAAAACCTTTTCCTGTTTGATCTGGAGAGACAGGTTCTACTGCCCCCTGGGATATTAGTGTTTGGACCTGTTTCATTATCTCTGTGCACTGGTTTGGGGGGAGGTCTGGGTACTCTCTTGGAATAGGGAGTTCGCTGAAGGAGAATCTGTATCTCTGAGAAATGATTTTTAAGACACATTGGTCCTTGGTTATAGAGACCCAATTGTCCTTGAAGAGCATGAGCCTTCCTCCTAGTTTTTGATGAGTGAAAGGAGGGCAGAGGGAGAGTCCTGTGAATGCTTGCCATAGAAGCTTGGCTTAGAACTCCCTGGCTTTAAGACTGAAGTAGTCCATTGTTTGCTTCTTTGCTGGCCTGTGATAGGGGCCTGGATGGCCTGTCCCTGCGGGGCATACCTTGGCCCTGTTTGCTAGGTGCAGGGAAGGCCCAGTGCTTAGAGGGAAAGTTCCTGTTGAATCTGGGTGGCTGAACTTGAAATAATTATTTTACTGTTTGCATAGATTTTGCTTGTCTTCCATCTTTTTAAGCACCTCTTCTGCTTTCTCCCCAAACAGGCATTCTTTATCTATGGGTGCATCAATAAGTTTAGACTTGACATGATCAGGGAGAGGTTGTTCCTTCAGCCATGCATGTCTTCTAACAACAGATCCTGTCACTGCTGCCCTGCTAGAGGCTTCTAGGGCATCATATCCACATTATAATGAGTGTTTGGCCACTTGACAAGCAGAGTGTAGGAATTCTGCCAGCCCTTCTGAGTTGGCACTGTCAGGAGAGGTAGCAATCTTCTGTTTTAATTGTTCCAAAGTGGGAGTTTGGCATAATGGTTAAGGTATTTGCCTTATAAACCAAAGGTGCAGGGTTTGATTCTCACATGGAGTAATTGGCTAGGCTTACAATGGCCCACAAAGGCAATTAGCCTAGTACTAATCTATGCTATCTAAGTGTGTTGTTGATAATTTAACATATGGAACTGACAATTGAGTGCTCTGATAGCTAAGGTTGCAGAGGTGTATACTTTCTTACCACATCTGTCAAGAACTCTGGAGTCTTTGTCAGAAGGAAGAGGATTCTTGGCAGAACTAGTCTTAGCTCCTTTGGGCACCTATGTAATGACCTCAGGGTCTGTAGCAGGATTCCTGCACAGGTATTTGTGAGAATCTGGTACTCTGTAGGACCTGTCAGTGGAGGTTAAAAAGAATTGGGAAGAGATTGGATACGCAATTCACAAAGAAACAATGGGAGGATATATGTATGGCTCCCAAACATGCAACAAAGTCCAGAAGATTTAGGATTGATGCTTGGAAATGCTTGCATAGCTATTATAGCTATTTTTATACCAAAAGCAGACTCCAAAGAATTTTTTCTAAGGTAGACTGCAAATACTGGATGTGTGATAGGGAAGAAAGAAATTATTGAACAAATTTTTGGGGAGTGTAATGAGTCGGAAGACATAAAAATTCTCTCCAGACTACTCTGTCAGAAATACTGGGTGAGCAAATTAGGAAATTGGTGTAATCAAGGAAATGATTGATGTTATGTGGTCCTATCTCACCTACATTCCTTACTCACGGGTTCAGAGCCGAGAATCGGCTCAGACTCGGCCAAATTTCTCTAGCACAAAGTCTCTAATTGGCTGGGCTAACCCGGTATCCCAGGATGCACCTCGCCCTAGCCCCAGATCTTGTTTGCCGCTCATAGAGTTAGGATGAGGTTTTGAGAGTTTAGTGTTTTGTGGTATCCCTACTGTTTTCGCGGGCTAGACCCGTTTAAGTTAGAGGACCTAGTCCTCTCCAGTGTGTTCCCTTGTTGTGTTGTGCTGTTGTGTTAGTGGTTAACTCCCTTTTAGGAAGTGTTTAAGTTAGAGTTTCCTTGTCCTTTTAAGTGCTTGTTGGTCTTCCTGCCCTCCTTTTGTGTTTGACTCTGTCGGTTGTGTGTGGCACGGTTGCTTGCCATGTCGAAAGAACTAAAGGAACATAAACCCTCTGGGTTTAAGAAGTGTACAAAATGTGGCTATAAAATGTCCATTACAGATGGGCACTCTATCTGTGTTTATTGTCTTGGTGCTATTCACTTGCAAGAGTCCTGCAGTTTCTCTCATGTTTTTAGCCCTAGGGTACTACAGGAACATAAAAATAAACAGATTTTGAAGGGTCTGATCAAGCCCTCCTTTGAGGAGGCCTTGGAGTCGTCTCCGCCTTTTAGTACCAAGTCTAAGCCTCCTAAGGCCAAGGAAAGATCTCCGGCTCCGTCTGCTTCTTCGGAGCCATCGGAGAAGGTTTGTAAATTGGATACTTCCTCCTCTGCTCCACTGTCCTCAGGGCCGAAGGAGAAGGTCTCGGAAATGGATACTACATCCTCGGCTCCACTGTCCTTGGGGCTGAAGGAGAAGGACTCGGAAATGGATACTACCTCCTCGGCTCCATTGTCCTCGGGGCCGCAGGAGCTATCTGTTGTACCGGAGTTGACCTTGGCTCCGATACTTTTGGAACCTCTTCGGAGCAGGTCACCCAGTGTCAGGCATGAGTCTCCAGTAGGGAGATCTAGATCTCCTTCTATTTCTTCCAAATCCTCTAGGCTGTTTGATTTGGATGTGGATAGGTTGGTCCAGAGGCTCCTACAGTCGCCGGTGTTAGCAAAACTGTTTTCGGTTCCGACCCAGTCGGCTCTGGAGCTGGTTCCCATTCTTGTACCAATGATTCCTCCTCCAAACACCCATGTGTCGGAGCCGGAGTGCTCCGTGCCGAGTGATGCTCTGGTGTCGGCTCCGATACCCCAGGTGAGTCTATCGGAGCTGGCTACGGCACCAACCAGGTCGGCACCATCCTCTGGTTTCGGCACTCGGGTTTCCTCAGTCAGACCCGAGGGAGATACCTCGGGACTCCTGTCAGTTCCGAGCCTCCCTCTTGGTGCTTCAGCTCAGGGAATCTTGACTCCGGTCGTGGTCTCGGAGACTGTCAGTCCTTGGACTCGGGAGGACCGGCCTTCGAGGCCATGAGCAGCGCCCTGGCCAGGTCGTCAGGTACATCACCTGGATCAGTCACTCTGTCCCCTTACACCC
The DNA here is from genome assembly GCF_019279795.1 of Protopterus annectens. Classification (NCBI taxonomy): domain Eukaryota; kingdom Metazoa; phylum Chordata; order Ceratodontiformes; family Protopteridae; genus Protopterus; species Protopterus annectens. Next base: position 1,084,045,397 of record NC_056743.1, read on the forward strand.
CGGCTAGAGCCTCTGACGCCCCCCTCTCCATGGACGGCGGAGCCCGAAGGTCTGGGGATAACCCCCTGAGCGGTCCCCTACTTTCTAAGGGCCCCTCAGAGTCGGTGCCTGAGGAGCCTCCCAGTAAGAAGTCGTGCAAGAGGAAGCACATAGACTCCCAGGATGAGTCACTCACTTCCGATACCGACCTCGAGGAATCAGAGGGGTCCCCCAAGTCATCCTCCGATGATGTCTCTTTCTCTGACATCCTGGAGATTTTGAGACAGAGAGGCGACTGGCCCTCCAAGACCCCCGCTGAGGAGGAGTCGGTATTCCTCAAGGCCTTCGGAGCTCAACCCTCCACCTCCTGGGTGTCTCCACCCTTCGACGAACTCCTGGACTTGATTTGTCGAAGGGTGTGGGAGAACCCTGATTCTGTGGAACCGGTGCTCAGATGTCCCAACAAGTTCCTGTCTCCTCCCCCGAGCAAAGAGTTCCTTACCAAAGGGGTTTCAGTAGATTCCTTGGTGGTGGCGGCAGCTACTCAGCAGGAAGTTGCAGAGGCTTATTCTTCAGTCCACCCTCCTAACAAGGAGTCCAGGAGTATGGACTGGTATGGGAAGCGTACCCTGTCTTCGGCAACCTTTACCTTACGGTTGTTGAATTACCTCTGTCATTTCACTCGGCTCCAAAGAGATCTCCTGAAGGAGCTAGGAGATACTCTGATGGGTAACATGCCTGAGGCGGTAGCGCAGACTGTTACCACCCTGTTGTCTACCCTAGGGTCCATTGTCAACTCGTCTATGAGGCTCATATCTTATGCAGTGAGTAGGGCAGCTAACTCAGGCGTAGCTCTCAGAAGGCAAGCCTGGATGCACCTGTGTCATTTCGTGGAGGCCTTTAAGTCTTCCTTCACTGAGTAGGGGTCCATTTTTCTCTCCCTTCTAGGCCTTATCCCAAGGCTCACAGAGGAGGGAAGATGTGGTTCAAAAAGTCTCAGAGGTCCTTTCCCACAGCTCAAGGTGAGTCCCCCTCCAGAGGCAGAGGGGGGGGAATTATTCCGGAAGACGCCGTCCTAGAGGCAGAGGAGGCCCCTGCAACTCGGGAGACCGCAATTCCTTTCGCGGTTCTTCCTTCCAGCATTCCTGAGGTGTTGCCCGACTGTGCTATTCTGGAGCCAGTCGGGGGCCGAATTTCGTTGCATCTGGAAGCCTGGGAAAGCATCACCCAGGATCGTTGGGTGCTCCGAATAGTTAAAAACGAACCACAGTAAGACTCCAATGCAGGAACTCACAAGTAAAAAAGATAAAACAGCCCTCGACCACTGGAAAGCTGGAACCAGCAATAAGGCACAGACCAGGAACTTGAGGCAATAAAAAAGTACAGTATTTAGATATTCAATTGCTGATTTTTTACTGCCTGAAATAATTTTATTGCCTGAAATAGTAATTTCATTGAATTATCCACCAATACTGAAAGCAGACAAATACGCAATATATATATTTTTTTATAGACAAAACTTAAATATATATACTAATATAGGTATATATATATGTATATATATATATATATATATATATATATATATGTATATATCTTTTTAAACGAAAGTTTTTTATATACAACAGATGTTGTGATTTACTTGATAGTTAAAATGGTTAAATAATGAGTTTAAGTGATAGATTGTTTTATTGATTGATTGGATGTTTAGTATAAATAAAGGAAGCCACGCTGGGTATTTATTATACGACTCTGAAGAAGCCGGTTGTACCGGTGAAAGCGCTCAGTCGGTGTGCTTTGTTCTTGGATTAAATACTTTTTTATTGCCTCAAGTTCCTGGTCTGTGCCTTATTTCCAGTGGTCGAGGGCTGTTTTATCTTTTGTGCTCCGAATAGTTACCGGAGGTTACACTATTCCCTTTGCGTTGACACCCCCTCCAGTCAGAAGGATCCCGGATGTCCCACCCAGTCAATGGGATCAAGCAGCACTAGAAGTTGCAAAGCTGCTAGAAAAAGGAGTCATCCAACCAGTTCCCTCAGACCATGTCGGATCAGGAACTTACTCACGACTCTTTTTGGTGCCGAAAAGGACAGGGGACCTGAGACCCATTCTGGATCTCAGTCAATTGAATCGCTACGTTCTGAAGTCCAAGTTCCAAATGGTCACACTTCAGTCCATTTTTCCACTGTTGGAGAAAGGAGTATGGATGTGCTCCATCGATCTCAAGGATGCCTACTACCACATCAAAATGGAGAAGGCATCCAGGAGTCATTTACGCTTCCGTCTAGGAGCCAGTCACTTTCAGTTTCATGCCCTGCCCTTTGGTCTCACCACAGCCCCAGGGTGTTTACCAAGTGTTTGGCAGTGGTGACAGCTCACCTGAGACGTCTAGGATTCCAGGTGTTTCCGTATCTGGATGACTGGCTTCTCGCCGCCCCCACCAGGCATCTGCTCGTTCAAGCCAGGGGAGACAACCATCTCACTTTGCCAATGTCTAGGAATTACTTTGAACTGGGAAAAGTCTGCCTTGCAGCCCTCACAGCGTATTGTTTTTATAGGCGCAGAGCTAGACTCTATTCAAATGCGTGCCTTTCTGCCACAGGACAGGATAAGAGTGTTGCAGTCTCTGATCCACACACTGTTGCCCCTCAGAAAAGTTCAGGCCAGGTTAGTTCTTCAGCTCTTGGGATCTATGGCCTCCACCATCATGCTGGTACCTCTGGCCGTGGTCCTTTCAAAAGCTTCCTCTTTCCCACTTGATACTTCTCAAGGAGCGATGCAAACAGGACCTCCTCTGGTGGCTACGCTCCTCCAATCTGGACAGAGGAAGGAGCTTGGTTCCTATGTCTCCAGTGGCCACGGTGACCACGGATGCCTCCCAGTTGGGGTGGGGGGGGCATTATCTAGGCAGGACGGTCCAAGGCACCTGGCAAGATCACGAGGTACACTTGCACATCAATGTTCTGGAGATGAGAGTGGTGTTTCTGGCGTTGTGAGCACTCCAGGACTCTCTACCTCTGGGAACGATTGCAATTCACTCGGACAACATGTCCGTAGTGTGGTACCTGAACAAGCAGGGGGGAAACAAATCTTATCCCCTCTGCAGAGAGGCCATGCGAGTGTGGCAGTGGGCAGTGTCTTCCCAACGGTTTCTAGTGGCAATGCGCATTCTGGGGAAGTCCAACGTGATAGCGGACAGGCTAAGCAGAGCTATTCTGATGCCTCACGAGTGGTCCCTGAACAACCGAGTGGCGGTTCAGATCTTCAAAAGGTGGGGTCAACCTTGCTGCGATCTCTTTGCCAGCCCCCTCAATGCCAAATGCAGCAAGTACTTCATTCTGATCCCCCCACAGGGGGAATCACCCAGGGATGCTCTAGCTCATGATTGGCCCCCCGGTCTGGTCTACACTTTCCCTCCGTTTCCTCTGTTACCAAGAGTGATACAGAAAGCCATATCTTTGGGGAGCAGGATGATCCTTATTGCTCCACACTGGCCTCGACAAGTATGGTTCCCTTTTCTTCAACGGTACGCAATGGACGGTCTGTGGACTCTGGACCCAGTGTCGGACCTCCTGATTCACATGTCAGGGCAACTTCATCCATCCCTGCGAACTCTCACGTTGACAGCCTGGCTGCTCCACTTCCGTCGCTAGTCAGGCGACATTCCTTTTCACCTGAAGTGGTGCACATCTTGTCTTCTTCTCATAAGTCTTCCACCAGGAAGATTTATTCCAGCAAATGGAGGAGATTCTCCATTTGGGCTCAGGCCCAAGGTTTGGACCCCTTCACAGCCCGTATTCCGTCGGTCTTAGATTTTTTTAGCCATGTTGTTCCGTCAGGGCTCCGCGCCCGCTACCATTAAAGTACAGTTTGCTGCTATTTCCAATTTTCACACATCTTATGAGCCCTCTCTTATGGGCCACAAACTCTGTAAAGCCTTTCTAAAAGGCGCTTGGTTACTTCATCCCCCAGTTTCTGAACCTGTACTGCCATGGGACTTGAACCTTGTGCTACAAGCTATTACATCACCACCCATTGAACCGGTTGCCACTTGCGGCTTAAAAATTCTTATTTTGGAAGATGGCTTTTCTGATAGCCATTACATCAGCCAGGAGGGTACTAGAACTTCAAGCCTTGTCCATTAAACCTCCGTATTTGATCTTTCATAAGGACAGAGTTTCCCTGAGGCTTAACCCGTCCTTCCTTCCGAAGGTGTCATCCACTGTCAATCTCCATCAATCTGTTGAGCTACCAGTGTTTTTTCCGAACTTTTCCAATAAAGCAGAGTTCAGGTTTCATCAGTTGGATGTGCACAGACAACTGAGATTTTATTTACATAGTACTAAGCATGTTAGGAAATCTGATCAACTACAGTGACAGTGACTACAGCTACCGAAGCCACTCGTTTGTTTAAAATATTCTTAAATGTACGAACTGAGGGTTTTTAGGCATTGTAATCTTGGCTGTTACGACTGAACTGTTTACCCTTTGTATAAAGACTTGTAACATAAGGTAGACAGATGAATTACTTGTATCTATGGATGACTTTGTGTACGAAACCCATATGAAGGTATTCCCTGAGAGTCGATTGGTTAATACTATGGGAGGAGGTTATTTAAACCTACTGTGTACAGGACTGAGTTTTCTGAAGAAGTCCGGATATTATCCGGACGAAAATCGCTTTACCTACTGGTTTCTTGTCTTTTGTTTTGTATTTTACCTTGGCTTCAAGGCCATTCTTATTCCGTTTCGAACAGTTTTTAATAAATGTTGTGGAAGTCCACCATCGTTTGGATTTGGTGCTTTTTTCGTGTTTATCATGTTAGGAAATCTGATCAACTGTTTGTGTCCTTTTCAGAGAACAGAGCAGGTTGTCCTATTTCCAAGTGCACAATTTCTAAATGGATCAAAGATTGTATTTCATTCATCTACTCATCAGACAGAACTTTACCCTTTCCCGTAAAGGCTCATTCTACCAGGGCTATGTCTACATCAGTAGCTTTCCATGCTAGGCTTTCCTTGGATGATATTTGTGCTGCGGCCACTTGGACTTCTCCCAACACTTTTATTACTCATTACAAGCTGGACGTGGCTTCTAGGGGCCGGGCTTCCTTTGGTTCCACGGTTCTCAGGAGTATCTTCTTATGAGCCTCCCAGGATAGAGGTGCTGGGGAACGCTGTCCCGTGAGTAAGGAATGTAGGCGGGATAGGACCACATAACATCAGTTAGTTATGTACTCACCATAACGATCGATGTATGTAGTCCATCTCGCCTACATTCCTATGTACCCTCCCCACCTGCCCCCTTCCTAGAGGATTTGGAAGAATATTGGCTCTGTGGACCCTTCAAGGTCAGTGATTTGGTTCCCTTATCTGGTTGGAATTTCTTCTGGTGTTTATTGAGTATGGTTTATGAGTGTTATGATTGCAAACAAGATCTGGGGCTAGGGCGAGGTGCATCCTGGGATACCAGGTTAGCCCTGCCAATTAGAGACTTCGTGCTAGAGAAATTTGGCCGATGTCGGAGCCGAGAACCCCTGAGTAAGGAATGTAGGCGAGATGGACCACATACATCAATCGTTATGGTGAGTACATAACTAATTGTTTTTTTCTGTGAGCTGTGATATAAAACCAGAATTGCCTAGACATAGGCCTTGCTGAATTTAATTCTGGTCGCTGCCAAAAAAGCAATTACTAGAAAATGGAAATCAAAGTCTAAACCAACCATACTAGAATAAGTGAATATAGTAACAGAGATAAAAGAACTGGAAGTGGGATCTTTAGAAAAGGGTAGGAGGAAATTACATAAAAAAGGGAATTGTGGGAACAATACAGACAGAAAAAGGTTTTAGAGAAGGAATGAGGCTTAAGGGAAGCCAGGAACTAAATGAGCTATGTTATATTTGACTGACTATTAATGTATAAAAGATTATATATGATGTATAATGTTAGCAACTGAAAATATGTCAGTATAGTTTCTTTTCATTTTTATAAATATAGAATTGCCTATGTCATAAGTGATAATTCAATAAAGATGTCTCTTGTTAAAAAACAGCAATATAGTAATCTAGAATCTTAAGCATATCATGTGAGAAAACACTAATCTGTCACTGAATTTGTCTGAACAATTCTATTTGCTTGATCAACCACTACATTACTGGAGGTATCTAGCTTCATGCCATACAAGGATAAAGACCTATTACCTAGATGTTCCAAGTTTGATTTGCAGGAGCGGTGCTGGAGAAGGTGGCAGAGGACAGGGAAGCATAACAGGGTAGGAGTGTGGGGTATATCCACATCAAAGTGTAAGCTCCACCTAGGATCTCTGGTGGAGAACAGAGATCAGTGAATGTGCTTGCTTTCAAAGAGGTGGAAGGCTGACTGAGGGGGAAGTCAATTGCAGAAGCTGAAGATATGCTCTCAGCAGATGCCCGCTGCCCACCAACCCCATGTACCTCAGTGCATATGTTCAATGGGGATTGGTAGAGAGTGTAAGAAGAAAACCTCTGATCATTAGTGCATGGAATTACCAGTCCCACCACTTCACCCCATCTTGAGAAACAGGTTTCTGAATTACTGAAAGTTTTTTGCTTCAATAAAACAGCTTAATTTTATGCTCTGGTTGTTTTTACATGGTCCTGCGTTGCCTTGGATTGTTCTGCTGCTATTTTGTCTTATTTCACGTTGGAATACTTTTATTCAGCAGGACATTTACTCTCTTAGGACTTTTCTTGGTTTGTTTCTCTACTATAACTTTGGGAAATGACAGAAGAAATAAAAGAGTAAAAGAAAGTTTTAATTAAGAAATAGAGAATTATCAATAAAAGATAAAAATGTGGAAAATAAAGATTGATGACATAAAAGATAGTTGAAAAACAGTGCAAAAACATGAGACATTACTGTATTACTCCATGGGAAAATCTATCAGAGGAAAATATTTAAGTAATAAAAGTAAGAAAGAAATGGTGTAGCAAAAAACTGGAATGTCAAGATTTTTATGGAGATTAGGAATAAAAAAAAAAACTATCAGGAAAAGGTAATATGCCATATAAAACAGTGAAATAATATGTTTATATTGTGGTGAAGAAACCACCACTGGACATGTTTTTTGAAATGTAAGAGAGTAAAAAATTCTGGAAAATACTATGTGATGAGAATGTCGTTGAAGATTTCGAAGGCAACAATAATATAAATATTTATGATTAAATACTGATACTATAAGAATATAAGTAAAGAATCAACAAATAAGAATAGATAAAAATTGTTTTATGTGGTATGGATAATACTGACTGAGGGAATAACTGAAATTATATTTAATGGAAAATCGATATTGTCAATAATATTAAAGATTAAATGGTTGTTATGACAAAAAGAGTGGGTCTGATTTAAATAAGAATGTATAAATAGAGTGAGAAATTATTTCATATAAAAAGACTGTGTATACAACTGCTCCATGTTGTAAATATGTACATTTATGACTACATAAACATGTTAATAGGTATATTAAGTTGCTACATATATAAGTTGTCATGTAAATAAGATGTAAATAAAGGACCCCTACTCTTTTTTGATAGATGCTGTGACATCTTTTACATCCACTTGCACTACCACCAACTCAAGCAGATAGGAACTTGGTTAAACTGAGGTCTCATCTGAAGGATGGCACACTCAGGTGTGCAACACCCCCTGAAGCTGCTCTGCAGTATCAGCAATCAATCTACCTGGTGTGGTCATAGAACCCACTGCTTGTGCACCAAAGGTAAGTGTGCTACCCGTTGCACCACTGACAGTGACTTACTTTCTATGTGAATTGTTCCACATCATAACAAACAGAGTTGAGGTAAGTCCATGACAGCACTTGGAAAGGCCTGTCAATCTTTCTTAAGACAACATAGCTCCAGCATGAAACACCACAGAACCCAGTCTCAAACAAGGTAACATATACATCACTTGTGCACTTTACTGTGACTGCACATATTTTCTCACTATAAACTGCCACTGTAATGAGTTCACCAGAAAACACGTGCTCAGTCTTAAAGATGTACAAAATATTTGCTTACAATACACCCAATCAAGAAGCACATTTTGTCTTTTCTTGTCCCAGCATCTATCTATATGTCTACATATATCTATCTTTCTCTCTCTGCATATGTATATATATATATATATATATATATATATGTATATATATATATATATATATATATATATATATATATATGTATATATATATATGTATATATATATATGTAGATATATATATATATATATATATATATATATATATATATATATATATATACACACACACACACACACACACACACATATATAGATATGTGTGTATGTGTGTGTGTGCACGCGTGTGCCTTTTGAGATGACTATTGCATGGTTTTACTGGTTGTTTATATATATATGGGATTGCTACAGTACTTTGGCAACACCACACTGTCAACAGCAAAAAGTTAATAAACTAACAAGGGAACCAAACTACGGCCAAAAAAACACCAGTAAAACCATGCAATAGTCACAATAGTCACCTCAAAAGGCAAACACGCAGGTGTACAGCACAAAGCCTTTATTATTAAAAACAAAAAAAAAAGTTAAGCACTTTCATCCATAAAACTGGACTTCATTACAACTGCCATAATTCCACAAGGCATAGTTTATATAAAAATCAACTTCCAGTCAGAAACAAGAATTACAAACATGACTTGAGCACTTAAAGACATAGTTACTAAAAAAAAAAAAAAAAAAAAAAAAAATATATATATATATATATATATATATATATATATAAGGAAACAAGATACAATACAATTTTGCTGCACTAATTTTTAGCAGTGGAACAATAGAAATACATTCATAAATAGCAGAATGGTTGTGGGCATTTAACGTAAATGCCAAAGCAGTTCCTTGTATTCTAAAGAGTTTTCCCACACTCCACCTCTAGGATTGCAATCTATTAATTTCCAAAATTCCAAAAACAAATTTATTAAAGTTGTGACAGACAAATGAATGACCATATAAAGCATTACTGTTGTTTGCTTTCTTAATTCTGTGTAAATGCTGGTATATACATTTTTTCCCCATATAAAACGCAGAACATGATGTGCACTTAGCCAAATACACTAACCCTTAGATAAACAGTCACCACTTTGAAAGTAAACGTTAGAACTAGTATAATTATTAACCGGATAGCATCTTCAAAAAATGCCAACCAAAACCACCATGCCCTCCACACAGGATGGTTGAGATGACACTGGGAGTTCACTCTCACTCTCTCCTGACCTGAATTATCAGTGCCTGAACTCCTATTCAAACTCATGTAATTTCTTCCTAAACTACAGAGCTGCTAGCAATTGAGTTTGTACTTGTCAAGCAACATTAAGGATTTCAGTTTTACAGTAGCAAAATATTTCTTCTGTTGAATCCTGCACTTTAACATCCGGTCTCTTTTAGATCCTGAAAAAAGGAACTTAACTGAGTATTTTCTATGACAGTTTTCAAATGATCATGTCCCATTATCCTCATTTTGCACTCTCAAAAAGTGCATCACTGTGTGTTGTATGTGTATACTAGTAATGTGTGTGTTTGCGTGTACACGTACTGTTGACAGCAGTGACAGTCCCTAAGCCAGCTCTGATAATCTCTTCTCTCCTAGAGATAGAAAATTAATTAGCCATTAAATGGTGAAAAGATAAAGTACAAAATACAAATAATGCACAATTAAAAAATGCTTATCTAATTAGCCCCAAACATTAAGGTAGTTCAGGCTAAGAAACTGGCTGCATTTTGCATATGTTGAGAATGATAATTCAGTACATTTTCGTGCCTCAAAGGAAGGAAAACTGGGTCTTAAATGGGATAAAAGCTGTATACTCTTGGCTCACCAGAATGGCTATGGTGTCATTTCTGATGCTTGTATAACAGGAGATGAATAACTATGTTCTTTTTTACCTGCAGGCATGATGTATGAAATTTCTGGAAGTGCAAAATAAGTGACCACAGACTGGTACAGGAAAGGTGTAATTCTGAGCACAAAAATCATTACTGAATAATGTCAAGTAACTGTGTACACGTGGAATATTTGGAGGGCATACAAAGTGTTTTGGGGCACAGCATACCAAAAAAAAAAAAAAAAAAAAAAAGGAATCATGCATGATATCTACACATAAGTCATTACGTTCTACTGATATGAACTTTTCCATGGATGCCCTGGTAGGCCACCATGTGGCCAGATGTGAATTAAGGGAAAAAGTATGATATGCAAGAGTAACTTATGCTTTCTAAGATACACTGATGCCACAACATATAATGAATAAGAATACCTAATTAATCAAAAATTTACAAACTGAGTAGCCTGTGCTGGTGGTGTAGAGGGATAAAGCTCTAACTACGGCTCAGTTGACCAGAGTTCAAATAGTAGGTTAGTTAAGATGCCAAGTGTGTGTGTGTGTTTTATCCACAAGAGAGCAGGAGCAGGATTGTGTCCGAGTCTCATGTAGAGGTGTGGACGATACTTCAGCATAACCCACTGCACACCTTCCCCTGGGATGGCATATTGGTATGATCAGGCAGCTTTGTCCTTTGGAGAAAATGCTTCTCAACAGCAGTATGACAATAGCACGATGCTGCCCAGAAGCCTCAATATCCTCTCTAGCCCAGAAATTGGGACCAAACTAGTCTGTGGGTAGCTAAAATTGGTTTGGTAAACCCAATGGATGTGGAAAGGCTCTGGAAAAAGTTGATGATCAGATGAAGAGGGCCAAAAATGCAACAATAAAGGGTCACATACATAAAATAGAAAAGCCATTTTTCTGTACACCACAAATGAATATGACATACTTTAAGAAATGCAATGTAATTAACGCAACTGCAGTTTTGTGAAAACCCTATAAATATTGCTATTTACCTGTTTTCTTGTTACTGCTGCTCGATAAAGTAGGGCTGCTGGTGTCAGATGTTGGCTAAAGTTCTTGGATGACCGTGTGGCTGTACTGCTGGAACATGGCTCCTTTTCACTGTCCTCCTTCTCCTGTGAGCAACTGCCTTGGAGTCCTTGTGCCAGCCCTGGCAAACCCTGTGCCCTCCCTGATGTTCCTGCCTTTGCAGATGGGGAGTCAGGACTGCTGGAAAATGGCACAGAAGCAGTGTCCTCACTTGGAGTTTCACTGCGAGGAAGCTCAGTCTCATTTGAGTTGTCATCATTTGTTGGTGATTCCATGTTATTGTTCTTTTTGGAGTCTGCCTCCATAGTTGTTGAGATGAGGTCTGGACTAGAAGAAGACATTTTCTTCAATAGAAGGTCATGCTGAATTCCCCGTAGTGCCACACTGGGCTCAAAGTGTTTAAAACTGTGTGCATAGCCAGTAGGGAGTTCTTTGCCTTCCTGTCCATGAAGCACTGTAATGTTTTCCTGAGCCACTGCAGCTTTCAGTCCAATTAAGTCCCCATGGCTACCCTTACCTGCAGCCTTTCGGTAGCGAGGCTTCCCACGTCGAGATCGTCCAGGAGATGTAGAACCCTTTTGGCAGATGGGTATTGTAACCTGAGTCATTGAGGAGTCCAGCTTTGGAAGAATAACCTCTGATTTCAGAATATCTGGCCTGAGATGGGAAAACAAAATGGCAAGAGATAAATGAGAAACTAGTTAAGGGAACAGACTGTTCTAGTTAGTGCTGAACTATACAGTCTATGTTAACTTCTATTGGGTAGGCAAATTATTACTGCCTTCTAGTCCATTGTGCAAATTTTGACCCAAAACTTACTGCACTATCTGTGTTGTACTCCGATTTCCACAACCTTATATTCACTAACACCACAAATGTCTGCAGCTGATCATCAAATATTATCCATTATCATCCAGTGCCTGGTCTATGTTCTTGCTACAGCTTAACCTGAACCAACATTATTACATTGTGCGCATACCCTTCATAGCTAACCCTAATTCAAAGTTTTCTGTTCTGCAAACACTGTCCCCATTATTCTCTTGTCTGATATCATCACTTGTGCATATAGTTTACAAGTTAACTATTCTAATATCTTCGTTCCTGGGTACATATTACATTATTAAACTTTTAAAAGTTCGAACATCATATGGTCGACACCATATGATCGAACTTTTAAAAGTTCGAACGTTTCAACGGAGATCTCCATACAGTGCAGAATGGGAAGATTTCCCTTTCGTGCACTGTAGTGCGATCATGGAGTTGGTATATTTAAAGAGCAGGAGGCACAAGGGGCTTGCTACCCTGTTTAAAATCGTCAGGTAGGTTTTTTTCTGTTTATTTTTTTTTTTGCTTTTTGAACTTGTAAAAGTTCAATCATATGGCTTTGACCATATGACATTTGAATTTTTAAAAGTTTCGATAACGTAATATACACCCTCCTTTCCTGTACATGTTTTGCAAGTGATGTTGGCTCCAAATATATATCTATCCATCCATCCATCCATCCATCCATCCATCCATCCATCCATCCATCCAATCTATCTATCTACAAATATAAAATATCAATCAAAATCTTAAGGACCGGTGTTGGTCAAAGGTCAAATATCTACCACATACTACACCTGTCATTCCTGTTTCAGTCTGAAGTATCACATTAATATTCATAATACAATCAGACACTCCAGCATGACCAGATGTGGCCTTTTCCTCCAACATGCCCACATGTACACTGTCACACAAATAACTACTTACAGTAGTGCATCAGTAAGTTGCCAAACCATCTTATCACCACAGTGTTAATAACCATAGGTTCATAGGGTGATATACTAGGCTACTGGCCCAGAGGCCCTTATAAGCCCAGCAAAGAATTTCGCCCATGTTCCCACAAAGTCAGCATCTGTTTTCCCTTGTCTAGCAGGGCACAGGTGAGATCCCAGGGGTACATTTTCTGTTTCCCATCCAGTTGTCCAGGCTCCTTTTAAAGAGGACTAGTGAGGTACTCTGTTTGACATGGAGAGGGAGTCTATTCCACAGATGGGGGGGGGGGGAGTCTTTGGGACACAAATCTATCCCGTCAACAAGTTCTATTAATGTCACAGACCAGGTTGAGGCCTTGCGTGCGGGTTGTGTGAGTGGAGTTTGACTTACAAATATGCAGCAACTTCATCAAAGCTGGGTCCGAGATGGCCTTGTATGCCACACACAGGTCACCTCTGAGCAGTCTCTATGAGACTGAATAGAGAGACAGGGCTTTTAGCCTATCTGTATAGGATAGGTGTCTGAGACCCTGGATTTTATTTTCCTGCGGAAGGGGGCACTGTACTCTATAATGGGTCTGATAAGGGAAGCGTACAGGGATGTTATGATTTCCTTGTTCCTGGATGAAATACCCTTTCTGTATAGGATATGTGTCTGAGAGCCTGGATTTTCCTCATTAGGAACCTCTGTGGTCTCTCCAGCTACTGCATGTGCTTGGCAAGGTACATGTGGAAGGGGGCACTGTACTTGATAATGGGTCTGATAAGGGAAGAGTACAGGGATGTTATGATTTCCTTGCTCCTGGATGAAATACCCTTACTTATGAGATGTGCCATGTAGAAAGCCTTTTGTATAACTTAGGCAACATGGTGATCAAAACTCAGGCTGCTATCAACCTGGCTGCCCAAGTCTCTGATGATTGATTGTGTGCTTAGTACGTTGTAATTTATGTGATACTTAGTGGAGACACCATTTTCCCCAAAGGGGATAATGATGCATTTCTTGGCATTCAGTTTGAGGTCATGCTTCTGGCACCAGTCATTGGTTTGGGTAAGGCCCTCTTAGAGGATATTCACATCACTAGGGGGATTTAAGACAGTGCCCAGCTTGCAGTGATCTGCAAACTTGGTCAGATAGAGACCACTGATTTTGACCTGCACCTCAGAAAAGTATACCTCAAACAGTACAGGGCCCAAGACTGATCCTTGGGCTACACCACTCATTACAGGTCTACTACTAGAGGTGGCTTACTCTATTTTGACTGAGTGGGTTCTATCAGGAAAGCCAGTTAGCTATCCATCTGGTAACATACGGGTTGATGCCTAGCTGGGAGATTTTATCTATTATGCCGGAGTGGGAAATAATGTCGAAGGCTTTGGCTAGGTGAAGGTAGGTGTTGTGCACCATCTTCCCCTGGTCAATGGCTTTGGTGACTATTTCAAAGAAGTCAACCAAGTTTAACAGGCATGATATCCCTTTGACAAAACCAAACTGTGTGGGGTCAAGTATTTAGAGGTTGCCAATGTAATTGTTTATAAGGTCCATGATAATGCATTCTATGGCTTTGCAGATCAGGCTAATTAGGCTGATGGGCCTATAACTGTCTGGGTCAGTGGACACTCCATCTTTGTGTAGAGGGATGACAGTGGCTGTCCTCCATTCAGCTGGGAAGAAGTTGGTGCTTAGGCTTTGGTCGAATAGGGTGCCTAATGGAGCTGAGAGCTCATGCCTGAGTTCATGTAGGACACAGCCAGTGATGTTGTAAGGTCCCAGTGAAAAATTAACAGCCTGACACAGCTACTTCCTGAATGTGGTGCACATATTCTAGGTCCTGGTATCATAAAAGGCAAGACAGTAGAACCTTGTACTCTGACAGCGATACATATAGCTTTACCAATACTGTGCAGCTTTCCTCATTTCCACACTGTCTTATGTTATGTGCCAGGTTCTTCTGTGGTGGATAGGATCTCTATAATTACAGTATTCATAGTTAATCTGCTCAGTACTGCATTACACCAATGATAATTAAGTTTAATTTTACTGCAATAACTTAGCAGACCTGTGTTACTGCATTTGCTTTATATAGGTTTTTCTTTCTCTGCAATAAAACTGTTATTTCATTGTAGTTCCCTGTCCAGATCCCCATAATTCTTTTGTTTTGACACCTGTGTCCCCCATCACACCTCCCTTCCAGTAATGGTGACATGTTTTTAGGAGCACTTTGCTCAGGTTAAAAGATGAAACAAGGAGCAATCATCACAGCTTAAAGCAATACGGAGCACATCCTGCCTGGGTTTCCACTAAGTGATGCATGCATTCACCACCACTGGTGAAATATAACACCTTGTGCACGTTTCCACACCAATGCCCACCCATGACATTCACTATCTTCTTATTTAGTAAGCACAGGGCTAATACATTTTCTTTCTTGCCCACTATTAGGAGTCGGTTCCAAAATATCCACTGAAACCCTCCCTAATGTTGAGACAGTTAGCAATCTGCTGGTCAGTCCAAACTCTAGCCCCCCCCATGGTCTTCTGGATCACTGATCAAACACAGGTCAAGAGTGATGTTGATGGAAAAAAAACTCTGGGATATTAAGTTTGTCCCCTCATTTTAGCCTGGCTCCATGGCACAGAGAGATGAAGCTTTTACAGTAACCCAGGCAACAAGCTCAATTAGCTGCTTAGGCACTGGTGGAGCCAGACAGGAAGGGAGAGGAATGAAGGGATGTAAGCTTCTTAC
This sequence comes from Protopterus annectens, assembly GCF_019279795.1. NCBI lineage: Eukaryota > Metazoa > Chordata > Ceratodontiformes > Protopteridae > Protopterus > Protopterus annectens. The sequence continues at coordinate 1,084,060,831 of NC_056743.1, forward strand.
TTCTTCAGTGGGGCGGGAGGGATTTCAAGTACACTTGGGGAAACATTGGGTTTTGCGATATCCCTAGTAAGGACTGTAGAGACCATTTCTTGTGCTCAGAGGGAAGGGGGCAGGGCTTCTTGGAAGGAACACCCATTATGGAAGTTAGAGGACACCCTCTGCAGATGACTCATTGCATTCTTCTACTGCTCACTAGCTGAATGTGTCTAGTTAGGGCCAGGAAGAAAAAAAAGAGAAACACGAGAACCATCCCTGATGGCTGTCTAAATGATGTGGCCCCACTCCTGGTTAACCCTCCCCAGTAAAAGGGAACAAATGGGCTGACTGGCTGGGAGGGGGCTGAAGTTTGACAGATGGGGGAAATAAAAGGCCCACAAAGAAAGTTTGCCATCACCCTCATTCCAACTGCTGCTTCTCGTCCTCTTAAATGAATCTAATTTGTTAGCCAAGTAAGGCCAGCTAGACAGAGACCATTTACACTGGAAGCTTGGTAAGAACATTTTTAGCTGTTGAACAAAAAATACAAGACAGTGTAACAGAGGTGAGTTGGCCTAGTGGGCTAATGCACTTTGCTGTAGCTGACATGGTCCTGGGTTCAATACTTGGCAGAGGTGTGTATTTTTTTGGATGGCGCAGTGGTGCAGCAGTAGCATTGTCGCCTCACAGCAAGAGGTTCTCCGGTTCGATTCTCAGCTGGAGTGCCTTCTGTGCAGAGCCTGCATGTCCTCCCTGTGTTCGTGTGGGTTGCCTCCTGGTGCTCCGGTTTCCTTCCACATTTCAAAGACATGTATCTAGAGCATTTCTCCCCGGGCCTCTGCTGAAAATTGGCTTTGTTTCAAGTCGGACTTCCCAGTAAACAAATGTTAAATAATTAAATAAATAAATAAATGTAACATTCATGATTCTTACAATATTGCAACATTACAATTAACTATTAAAAATAGAAACAATGCTGCACTGCTAGCTATAAAGACAAAAATCATAAAAAGTGACACAGCTATATATGTAAGATTTTCAACTTTGTTTTTAAGGAAGTACTGCTAGCTAGTTTAGCAATTAGTTAATGAATATATACTAGATGACACAGGAAACTGATCATGGGAAAATAATGTTGCATAGACATTACCAATAACCGTTTAGCAGGCTACTGACACAACTAGGAAGGTCAACCTTGGTACAGCTTTATGAGTGTAATGTGAAAGGTAGGAAGAAAATGGAGATATATAATCTTTAGACTGCAGGGGGATACATGCCTTAGTAGTCTAAAAGAAACATAAACAGACACTGAAGTTTAATTTATGTATACACATGATGCAGGATTAGAGAGGAGTATTATTAGCAGATAGGTTACATTTAGAAGGGGCTACGGTAGAAAAGAAAAGGATGAAAGCATGGGAGTGAAATTGTCATTCATATAAATGTAACATGGCCTACGTCATACATGATAAATTAATAAAGATGTTTCTTGTTTAAAAAAGAATGGGAGTGAAATGTTGCCTGGGTTAGAAAGTACACAGAGCAGCTTGAGTAGAGATTGAAAAAAGGAGGGTGGGGCAGAAGAATGTATAAATTGTGGGGAGTAAGTGTATTTACAAAAATGTGTGTGCCAGTGAGCTACGCAAGAAATCACAGGGGTACCCTAGAAGCAAAGGTACCACTGAAACAGGAATTAAACAAGGCCACCATGATTAATAGGCATGTAATGCTTGAATTTCCAGTAGCCAGTCAGAGTGGTGTGTTAAAAGTGGGATAAGGGTATAAGACATATGATGGTGCTAAGATTATTTAGTGGGAGCATGTTATGGCAGTTGATAGAAGCAGGTTGCTAGTACAGACATGGAGGAGATGCAAGATAAGAAATAAATGTGATTGACTTAGGTCACACAGATCCTGTGGTCAGAAAGGGTGTGGGGAAGTGAAGATGAATACTAATTAAAAAGTACAAAGCAGTTAAGCTACTCTAAACTAAGGATAAAGTGGTAATGCATCCATGTTTAGTACAAGTAGTACAGCAGGCATCTGATTTAAAACCTGAAACAATGGATGGATGGCTGGGCAAGTTGCTGAGCATGCTTACAAGCATAAAGGCAGAGCTTTTCAACTTCACAAATGGCCACAGTAAAATCTGAAAACACAAGGAAGAAAGTACAGTTGTGTGACGTTTGTATGAACACTGTTGCAGTAGCCTTAGGTATAGAGATTATATCCTGCCAAGGATAAAACAGTCAGCCAGCTAGAGTTGAGCTGCCTAAAAAGACAGGTTTGGGCACCAATCCCTTCAGAGCTTTCATGCCAGCTGAGAGAAGGAGGCTCAGCCCAGTGAGGACATAATCAGGAGTAAAAAAATATATACATAATAAACGTGTGTGTGTGTGTGTGTGTGTGTGTGTGTGTGTGTGTGTGTGTGTGTGTGTGTGTGTGTGTGTGTGTGTGTGAGAGAGAGAGAGAGACAGAGAGAGAGACAGACACTCAACCCTTGGCAAAACAGCATACTCAAAAATAAAGAGAATGGAGGAAAGGCGCTACTGCAGCAGTAGTCATTTGAACATCTACTGTTATGGTAAGTCTACTTACACAACTGTACTACACTCATACTGATCACGGCTGCAGTAGCCTTGGCTATATGAATAGATTATCCTAGTTTACAACATTTTGGAGGAGTAAGGGAAAGGATCCAGGAGCCACTGGAGAATGGTCCTAGCAAACTCTGATCTAGAATTACAGAAGGAATCAAGCTTGTAATGTGTTGTAATATATGTACAGAGGACCAAGGTGCTGCTTTTAGAATGCTTCTGTGGCTTTTTGGAAAGGGCTGGATTTTAGAAGCCAAGGCCCTGGCAGAGTGAGCCTTGACCCTCCCTGGAATAGTTTTGTTGTGATGAGAATAACACAAGGTAATAGCCTGAGACAAACATTTGGAAATAGTCTGTTTTGACCAAAGTTGTATCTCCTTACCTTCACAAGAAATTAACAACTGATCTGAAAATCTGAAAGATTTTGTTCAGTCAAGATAGTACCCAAGTAGTCTGTGGAATCCAAGGTATGGATATTCTCTCCCCTTCACTTTTAGGTTCATGAAAGAAAACAGGGAGACGAATAGTTTGACAAAGTGAACTTGGATACTACTTAAGAAACAAAATAGATTAGTTCTCAAAGAAACCCTGTCTTGTTGGAAAAATGAGATAGAGTTGGCTCACCATAAGAGCTTGCAACTCAGACATTCTTCATGCAGAAGTCAGAGCAATCAATAAATCAGTTTTCCATGTTAAGAACTTCAAATCAGCCTGATGAGTTGGTTCAAATGGAGCAAGTGTTAGTTTCTAACACAAAATTAAGACAACAAGGATAAGCCACTGGTTTTCTAGTCAGTCTCTTATGCAATACCCCTTGCAAAAACATTCCCACATAAGAATGCATTAAAAGGTGGGGATCCATGGGTAGATATGCTGAAATGGCCTACAAATCTTGAAGGAGGAGTAAGACAGGCCATAGCATACTAACGCACACAAATATTGTAAAACAAATGAAACACTAATCCTGAATGAATGCTGCTTATTTTGCTGGCATCATCTAGAAAACCTTTTCCGATTGGTAAAATATGATGATGTTCTTCATCTCACATTGCTGCAGTCCTTACACTTGGGTAGTCCGCTGTCCTCGGTCGGGCCGAATATCAAAATATAAGGCTGACGTCGGTCAAGGCGCATTTGACTGACATCAGGACGTCAGGGTACAAATGCGCATGACCGACGTCATATCCTCAGTCTTTTTTGCCGCATGGTCCGATGCAGAAGCAGTATTGCAAGTGCCGGTTGGCGTTCTGAAATTTTTCGATTCCGGAGTTTCAGACCGAGTCAAAGTTGGCTAAGTACCCCGTTGGGGAATATTTTAGTTTTTTCTTGCCTCAGTGGTTTACCGGATGTCAGAAAAAGTGAATAATTGTATTTCTTGTGGGAAAACAGATATCGCATAGAGACTATCATACTTTGTGTATTCCTTGTTTAGGGCCTGAGCACGACATTGTTGGGTGTCGCTCTTGTGCTAGATTTAATAAGCGCACTATAAAGAGGAGATTAGATTGTGCCAGGTTAGTCTTTGGGAAGCGGTGCAATTATAAAATGCCGTCGGATGCTCCGACGCCCGCTTCTTCGAAGAAGCGCAAGGACAAAGCAGTGAAGCCTAGGCTAGAAGAACCGTCCGTACCGGACGCCAGTTCTTTAGAGGTGTCGGTGGAGCCGGTGGTTCCACCGGAGGTTTCTTTGGGTTCCCAGGGAGAGACCTTGTTATTGCAGGATGTGGCCTCTCAGGAGGCAGGTCAGGGTGAAGGGGCTTCTCAGGTTACTATACTCCCCTCCCTGCCTAGGGTGGTTAGGCCCTCTCCTTCTGTTTCCAAGGCTTCTCCTAGAGGCAGGCCAGGTTTAGCTTCAGTTGGTGTCACCCCTAGTTCTTCTGGAACTGTGCCCAAGAAGCATATGCTTAAAATGGCAGAAGATTTGATTACTCTGATTAGGGGTTCTTTGCCCCCTCCTGATAAAAGACCTAGGGTGAAGCCTGAGCTAGGGAGTTTTGAGCAGGCTTCGGATGTTTCAGAGTCTTCGGCTGAAGACTTGCAGGAGTACTCTCCTTATTCTGATTCTGATGTGGATGATTCTACTCCTTCTGCTTCTCCTCCTGAGGATTTTTCTTTTTCAGAAACTCTTCATTCCATGAGGGAGCATTTTAAGTGGGAAGGTCAGGACTTCTCTGATTCCAGGAAAAGGCTTAGGGAATTTTGTTTTACCCCAGCATAGGCCTTTGGCTATACCTCCTGTTTTGGATGTAGTGGAAGATGTTTTACAGAGGCTTCTCTTAATCCTGATTCTTTGCCTCCTGCTCCTGTTAAACCGGATAGGTATTACAGGGTGCCTGAAGTTCATAAGTATCTTTTAAGAGTCCTAGGGCAGACCCAGAAACTGTTAGCCAGGGGCCTAAAGGTGTTAAGGCTTCTGTTGTCAAGAATCCGGTTCCTGCAGATAAAGAAGCCAGGGCCTTGGATAGATGGGGAAAGAAAGTTTATACTTCTTCCACTCTAGCTATGAGGGCTTTGAATTGCCAGTTTCACATGTTAAAATACCAAAACTATCTCCTTTCACAGTTGAAGTCTAAGGTTGATGCTCTGGCGGAAGGTATTGATTGTAAAGAGTTACAAGATTTAGTACATGTTTCTGAACAGGTGGGTAAGCATTCTTTGCAATGTGGTTTTGATGCTGTACAGGCCTCGTCTAGGGTGGCTGCCACTGGGTCAGTTCTTCGCAGGCACGCCTGGCTGAGGGATCAAAATTTATCTGACCATGTTAAAACTAGGATTTTAGATGCTCCTTTACAATCTGATGTGTTGTTTGGTTCTCCTGTTGAGGCAGTGTTGAATAAAATGGAAGACAAAGCTAAGTCTATGCAGACTGTTAAAGATTTTTTGCAGGTTCAGCCTCCAAAGTTTAGTAGAAATTGGCCTGCTAAAGGGTGGACGTATCCTTCTTATGATTCCCAGTCTAGGGGTAGATCTAGACATGGTAGGGGCAGAGCTCAGGGCTCTTTCAGGCCTAGAACAGGGAGTTCTCCTGCACAGTCTTCAGGTGAGGGCAGGGGTCAGTCCTTTCGTAAACAGACCCAATGACCTACCTTTTCAGCTGCCAGAGCCTTCTCGTCTGGCAGCACCTTTGGGAGGAAGGTTGGCACTTTTCAAAGAAAATTGGAGTTTAATTACCCAAGACAGATGGGTATTGGATATCATACACCAAGGTTACAGGTTTTATTTCCATACCTTGCCTCCTTTCAGAGGCATGCCAGACGTTCCTCCTCAACAAAGAATAGAGGCTCACAAGCAAATTTCTCTGTTACTTCAACTAGGGGCCATACAGCCGGTCCCTATGCCAGAAGTGGGCCTAGGATTTTATTCTCGCCTGTTCCTAGTACCAAAGAAGGGGAACACGTGGAGACCAATTTTGGATTTATCTATCCTCAACACTTATCTGGACATTCCCAAGTTCAAAATGTTGACGTTACAACAGCTTTTACCTATGCTGGGCAAAGATCACTGGATGGTAACTTTGGATCTCAAGGAGGCTTACCTTCATGTTCCTATCAGACTAAGTTGCAGGAAGTATCTGCGTTTTCGAGCTGGGAATTCTCACTATCAGTTCTCTGCATTGCCCTTTGGCTTATCTACTGCGCCCAGAGTGTTCACGAAAGTTCTGGCTCCAGTGATAGCTTTCTTCAGGCTAAAAGGAATACAGATCTATCCTTATTTGGATGACTGCCTGATTCTGGCTCAAGGAAGGGAAGAGCTTCTTCATCATTTGGAATATGTGATAGCAGTGCTAAGATGCCTGGGGTATTCTGTGAACGAAATAAAGTCCAGTCTAGTACCCTCTCAGGACATGTGCTTTCTGGGTGTAAGACTGAATACAGCATCCCAGATGGCCTTTTTAACCCCGGACAAACAAAAGAGTCTTTCCCTTTACTTCCATCAACTATCTCATCAGTCCGGGCTGACTGCAAGGACAGTCCTTCAAGCCTTAGGGTTCATGGCATCTTGTATTCTGGTGCTTCCCAATGCCAAACTGCATATGAGGAAGCTGCAATGGTATCTCAAAAATGTATGGACACAGCACTGCCAGGATCTGGACACTGTCATTCAAATAATACCTTGCATTCAAAAGGAATTTTTGTGGTGGGCTCAGGAATGTCACCTAAACAATGGACTCTCTGTGACCCGGCCAGAGGCGAGTCAGATTTTAACGACAGATGCCTCAGACAAAGCTTGGGGAGCTCATCTGAATGGAAAGTGGATACAAGACAAGTGGCCTGCCAGACTACAACATCTACATATCAACCTGAAGGAGATGTTAGCAGTCCAGTTTGCATTAATAGCTTTCAAGGATTTACTTCTTCCAGGGCAGGTGTTGATTCTAACTGACAACACAACTGTCATGTGGTACATCAACAAGCAAGGGGGAACACATTCTTATCCTCTATGCAGGCAAGCAATGATTTTGTGGGAGACTGCTCTCAGTTTACAGCTCAATCTTCAGGCAAGGTTTCTGCCAGGAGCACAGAACTCCTTAGCAGATGTGTTGAGCAGACGAATTATGGATCCCCACGAGTGGAAATTGGATCCTCATGTATTTCAGAAATTGACAGTGTCATGGGGAACTCCAGACATAGATCTGTTCGCTTCTCCACTAAACCATCAGCTGCCAAAGTTTTGCACAAAAAGGTTTCATCCCACAGCTTGGAAAGTGGATGCTCTTTCTTTCAATTGGAGCAATCTTCATGTGTATGCCTTTCCACCTCTGCCTCTCCTCCCAAAGGTACTTCTAAAGGTCAGACAGGACAAGCCAAGGATGATTTTAATAGCTCCAGATTGGCCTCGACAGCACTGGTACCCATTACTGAGAAGTCTGGCACGGAAGCCTCCATGGCCTTTGCCTTCGATTCCACACCTGTTGTCACAGGAGGACAGCCATTTGCTCAATGTCAAACTTCACTCTCTTCACCTAACAGCCTGGCATATTCTGTTTTGAACCATAGAGGGTCTCAACTTCCACAACAAGTTTTGAATGTGATTTTGGAAGCTAGAAGGCCTAGTACAAGGAAAGTGTACGCAGATAAATGGAAGAGATTTTTATTTTGGAGTGCAGCAAAGGATTTTGATGTTTCTGAGCCTAATTTAAGTGTGGCTCTTCAATATCTTACTGAGTTACTGGACAAAGGTTTGTCCTTCTCTTCTATTAAGGTTCATGCTGCGGCAATTTCAGCTCACTATGAATGTGACCCTCCATTGTTTTCTCATTCTTTGTTCAAGCAATTTCTTAGAGGGGCAAAGAATATAAGACCCCCACGTAGAGCTCCTACTCCTGCTTGGGATCTCAATTTTGTGTTGGAGAAACTCACTCTACAACCTTTTGAGCCTGCAGCTACTTCTGAGTTGAAATATTTATCATGGAAGACTGCCTTTTTGTTGGCCATTACCTCTGCAAGAAGGGTTTCTGAATTACAGGCCCTTATGGCGGTTGAGCCTTTCTTGATTTTCCATAAGGTTAGGGTATCTTTGCACTAATCCTTCCTTTATGCCTAAGGTGGTTTCTAGTGTGGCTTTAAACCAAACTATTCATTTGCCTACTTTTTATGCAAATCCCCAAAATAAAGGGGAAAAGATTTTGCACACTTTAGATGTACACAGGCAGTTGCGATATTATTTGGACAGAACTAAAGGGTTCAGGCAGTCTCAGCAGTTGTTTGTTTCTTTTGCTTTGAGTTCTCAGGGCAAGCCTGTGTCAAAACAAACTATTTCTAAGTGGATTGGGTTTTGCATTGCTTTCTGTTATTCCCATCATGGCAAGGAGATTCCAGCTGGGATTAGGCCTCATTCCACTAGGGCTACTGCCACTGACAGCCTTTTGAGGGGAGTGGCAACCAAGGATATTTTGGAGGCAGCTACTTGGAGTTCAGTGCATACTTTCTCTAGGCATTATCACCTGCCACTTTACTCTAAATCCAGGGCTGGTTTTGCCACTGCTGTTTTGCAGGGCATTTTGGCAGCTCCTGCTTCCTTGTAGTTTGGCCATCCTCCCTTACCTCTGCTTTGGGATTCTACCCAAGTGTAAGGACTGCAGCAATGTGAGATGAAGAACATAGTACAGTTTTGTACCTACCATAAATGTAGATGTTCAAGATCCACATTGCTGCAGTCCAATTTACCCTCCCTCCTTCCCTCTGTAGTTAGAGGTGGTTGTGTGGGTTGGGTTGTAAATATTGTGTATATTGTATATATTGTACATATAATTAGTGCAAGGGTGGTTGGTTGGTTGTTTGCTGTCTTTTGGTTTTGACCTTTATTTTTAGGGTCTTCTGACATCTGGGGCAAGAAAAGACTGAGGATATGACGTCGGTCATGCGCATTTGTACCCTGACGTCCTGATGTCAGTCAAATGCGCCTTGACCGACGTCAGCCTTATACTTTGATATTCGGGCCGACCGAGGACAGCGGACTACCCAAGTGTAAGGACTGCAGCAATGTGGATCTTCGAACATCTACATTTATGGTAGGTACAAAACTGTACTTTCTACTAGCAGGCTTTCTTGTTTCCATTAGTAAACTTGATGCACTTCCTCGGTTAAAAGGTGCTTAAAGGGAATTAAGACCCTATCATTCAGGCAGTTGACTAATACAAGAATGTATCAAAACCCATTTGAGTAGCTTCATTCTGTGAGAAAACTAGTGTCCATTTCCAAAAGAAGGGAGAACCACTGTTTCCTGGGCCAAAAGGAAGTCACCACAATGACATCGGAGGATTCTTTCTGAATCTTCAGAAGTACCCAGGATATTAATGGAAAGGGTAGAAAAGCATACAGGAACATTCTTGTCCAAGGAAAGGAAAAGGCAGCTGTTTTCCAGGCCTTCTTGCTTGGAGTCCTGAAGCAGAATTTTGCAAACATATCTTTTAATATATATATGCTTGCATCTGTCCTTGTTGTTTCAGATATCTTGCACTTTTCTCTATCCCCCCTGACACTTCTCCCCAAGCAAAGTCATAAGCGTCTGTGGTGACTGACTGCTTTAGAGTTGGGGAGAAGGGGAGAGTTGGATTTAGAGCTACTTGCTGTTTCCACCAAGTGATTTCTCTTCTGACAAATCCCAGAACCAGTATTTGAAAAGAAAGAGGAGCAGGACACAATCCTATAAGTAGTCATTCTGACATGTTAGACTGTCTTTTGTGTTTTTTTTTTTTTTTTTGAGAGGGGGTGGAAGGGTCCTGCCTTCTGTTTGAAGCCCCATTGCTACTGATTTATGAACATTTATTTTATTTATTTAACATTTGTTAAACGAGAAAGTCCGAATTGGAACTAAGTCAATTTTCAGCAGAGGCTTGGGGAGAAATACACCAGACATGTCTTTGTAATGTGGGAGGAAACCGGAGCATCGAGAGGAAACCCACACAAATGCACGGAGGACTTGCAGACTCCACACAGAAGGCACCCCAGCTGAGAATTGAACCAGAGAACCTCTTGCTGTGAGTTGACAACGTTACTGCTGCACCACTGCATCGTCCATCTGATCTGATGTCTGTCTTCATTCATTCTTCAACAATGAGACTCTGTTCCGATCCTCTGAACTGGCTCGGCCGTTATACAGCTAGCAACAGCCAAAAAAATCTTGAGCTAAGACTGTTCATAATGTCCCTCTCTCCATTACCTCAGATCTCATTTGCCAGTCTGATAGCAAGATGCGTTAGCTGATATGATTTAAACTCTTTCTTCAAAATCTTTCTTTGCGTTTTTGTATTACTATTATTATTTTTATTATTACCATCATTTTTTGTCTCATTACAGTTTGAATGATTGTTTTTCTCTACCCTTAATACCTCACAGTACCTTTGTTACCATTGTTAGTAACCTACCCTCTCTCCCCTTTTCTTACCATGTAAGATAACTCTAAATTACCATTGTTGGTATTTCCTTTCTTTCTTATCAGTCTTGGTATTTCTCTCAACCATCACTGGTAGAAATTTCATCCATCTTTGACTGCAGTTGTGTGTGCGCGTGTGTGTGTGTGTGTGACCTTTGACCAATTGGCTAATTCTTTTGTTAGTGTCAAAATGGCGGAAAAGCAAAAGGACACTTTTAGTTTTAAAAAGTGCCAAGACTGTGGATGAAAGATGCCTAATTCAGATGGGGATCTTTCTTGCATATATTGTTTGGGTGCGACCCTTTTGGATCAAGACTGTATGATCTGCCAAGCCTTTAGTAACAGGGCCTTAGTAGAAAGGCATAATAAATTGATATTAAAAAGAATGCTAAAATCATCCTTTGAAGAAGTGTTGTCCAAGTCAGATTCTTCCTCCTCTACATCTGATCACACCAAAAAGAGGAGTCACTTGGTACCAGTTTCACCCACAGCACCGGTGGCTAAGAAACACAAGTCCTCTGTTCCATATGTCTCCTCAGAACTGAGTACGATTCTGAAATTAATAAACGAGAATCTTTGGCATCGGCTACTATTTCCATGGCACCATCAGCATCAGCACCGGCTTATTAAGTTTCCTGGTCAGTGCTGACTTCTCCATTTGCACAGCAGCAGACTCTACCTACCCCTTCGGTGCCAAAGTCTGACGTCATACATGTTCCCAGGACAAGGTATTCCCCTTTGTGGTTGACTTCCCAGTCCCTTTTTGGAAAGGCCAGAATCTCCCTTGGGGTTATCTGTTCAATCTTCCAGGAGTCTCTCTGAGGTAGACATTGTGAGGTTGGTGGATCAGCTTTTAGTGGCCATGGGTCTTCCTGTCCCTTCTCAGACCTTTCTCATTGCTGGAGTTGGGGTATTTTCTCCCAGGACTCCTCCAGATTTTCCTCCTCTGACTTCCTCAGGAGGCTTAGAGCCCACCACTTCGATTTCCCCAGCTCCAGCTGTCCTTGTGCTGATATACACTCTCTCTTCGGTTCCAGGGTCTACTCTGACATCTTCAGTTCCCTTGGAACTGATAGATTCCTGGGGCCATAGCTCGGCTGTCAGTTCTGAGACTTTCGGACTGACTCCTGTTTTTTATTCAGAGTCATCCTTAACTCTGGGAGCCCACCCTGATAGTTGCAGGGTCTATCCCGGCTCCTGCTTTGGATGGTGGTCTCTCGGAGTGGGTTGTGACCTCTGTTCCAAGGTTGTCTTTCTTGGTTCCAGGCTTCCATCCCTCTTCTGGGGGGCCTGCCTTCCAAGTCACGGAGAGGACATTAGCCTCTGCGGGCTACCAGCTGGCCCTTCTGTATTGGAGTGTCATATTTCAGTACCTTCTGGTCCAAAGCTGCCACCATCCTCCACATTGGGACAGCAAGCACCAAAGCTGCAAGTTACCCTTGTACAGGTACCATCTTCTTCAAAGTCTTCCTCAGAGATTCCCACTGAGGAACCACCCTGAAAGAAGACATGCAAGAGAAAGCACTTATATTCCCTGGAAGAATCTGTCACTGAAGACACGGACTTGGACGATGGGGTGGGTTCCCCCGGTCACTCCCTGAAGATGTCTCTTTTGGAGACATCCTGGAGATTCTCAGACAGAGGGATAACTGGCAGCCTAAAAACCCAACCTCTGAGGAATCTGTGTACTTGCAAGCCTTTGGTGCTTGCCCATCTACCTCCTGGATGACCCGCCTACTGATAATCTCATTAAATTGATCACACAGCGGGCATGGAAGGCCCCTGATTCCATACAGCCGATTCCCCGGAGACCAGACAAAATCTTATCAGCCCCTGAAGATCACCAATATTGAGCCAATTGTTTAGCAGTAGATGGCATGGTGGTGGTGGCGGCAGCCACCAAAAAGGAAGTCGCCAATGAAAGTCCCACTCTCCACCCACCTAACCGAGAGTCTAGGATGATGGACAGATTTGGAAAGTGGGTTTATGCTTTATCGGCCTTCGCCCGAAGGTCCTTGAATTTCATGGCACATTTTACTAGATTCCAGAGGGATCTGATTCAGGAGTTATTGGATACCTCGCTGCAGCAGTGTCTGATGGGGTGCATGATAAATTTGCCTCTCAGCTGGACACCCTGGAGTCTATATTGAACTCATCCATGTGGCAAATCACACATGCAGCCAAAGGGACAACCACAGCAGTGGGTTCAGACAGTGCCATAAGGCGTCACGCCTGGATGTGTTTATGTGAGTTTGCAGAGCCTTTCAAATCTTTCTTCGTCAATGCTCCTTTTGACAGATCATCCTTCTTTGGCCCCAATGTCAAAGGCACACTGGCCAGGTGCAAAAAAGATGGAAAGACCCTTTCTGCTGTGGGCATTCATTCTTCTACTCCTCAGTGATCCTACTTCAGGAATCAGAGGAGTGGAAAGATGTGGCTCAAGAAGTCCCAAGGGCCTTTTCAGGATACACATGGTGGTAGCTCACCTCGGGGCAAAGGGGGGAGCTGTAATGGAAGACACCAACCTCGTGGCAGAGGTGGTCCATGAAAGGATTCCAGAGATGCCTTCTCTGGACAAACCTACCAACGTTTCCGAAATGAGGCCCAATTGCTTATCTCTGGAAGCAGTCTGGGGAAGACTTTTGCTGCACTCAATAGCCTGGCGACATATAACTTCAGATAATTGGGTGCAGAAAATCATTACCAGAGGTTACCATACCCCCTTTATTCTTTTCCCAAGATAATAAAGAAGAATCCCTGATGTTCCACCCAGTCAGAGGGACCAAGCAGCCTTGGAGGTTCAAAAGCTGCTAGAAAAAAGTAGTCATCCAGTCCCACCAGACCAGATAGGATCCTGATTTTACTCAAGGTTCATTTTAGTGTCAAAAAAGACAAGGCATTGGAGACCAATATTGGACCTCAGCTTTCTGACCATGTTTGTTCAGCAAACAAAATTCTAGATGGTCATGGTTCAGTCTATAACTCCCTTTCTAGAGGAAAATGATTGGATGTGCTCTATAGACCTTCAAGACACATGTTACCACATAAAAATGGAAAAACACTCCAGGGGTTATCTCCATTTTTGGCTAGGAGACAGTCATTTCCAGTTCAGAGTGCTGCCTTTTGGTCTCACCACAGCCCCCCAGGGTGTTCACCAAATGCATGGCAGCAGTCACGGCTTATGTGAGACTACACTGTTTCTGGGTGTTTCCTTATTTAGATGACTGGCTCCTCACCAGGCATCTACTGCTTCATGCCACAAACTTCATTCTACACCTACGCAATTGTTTGGACATCACAGTCAACAAAGAAAAATATCAGTTGACTCTCACACAAGACATAGGAGCTTGTCTCAACACAATCTCTTGTGTAGCTTATCTCCCTCTACACAGACTACAAAAGATGAGGTCTCAAGTACAATTCATTATATCTAAAGACAAAGTCCCCACTGTTCTTGTCTTCCACACTTTAGGGTCCATGGCAGCGACCATCACCTTAGTACCTCTGGCAAGATTTTGCATGAAGCTACTTCAATGGCTCTTGGCTACACAATGGTCCATCCTAACACATCCAATGACTTACCCCATTCTAATAACAGGTCATTGGAAAAAGGATCTATCCTGGTGGATGCAGTCAGAGGAAATTCTCCTAGGATGTCCCTTTATTCCTCCACAACCCAAGACCATAGTGACCACGAACCCTTCCCAGATTGGGTGGTGGGGGGGGCATTATCTGGGAAGAACAGTCCAAGGCACTCAGTCTCTGCAAGATGCCAATTTGCACATCAATGTCCTGGAATTGAGGACAGTGCTCTTAGTGTTGCAAGCCTTTCATTTTGCCCTTCCTTCAGGGACAGTTGCAGTTCAATCAGACAACACATCAGTGGTATGGTACATCAACAAACAGGGTGGAACTTGATCTTATCCCCTGTGCCAGGAAGCTCTCAAAGTGGCAATGGGCGATATCCGCCAACCACATTCTAGTGGCAATGCATATCCTAGGGAGCTCCAACGTGACAGCGGACAAACTGAGCAGATGCTTTCTTCTGCATCACTAATGGTCTCTCAATCCCAAAGTGGCTAAGGAAATTTTTTGTCGATGGGGCCAGCCTTGCTGTGACCTCTTTGCTTTCCCATTAAACAATAAATGCAGCAGCTATTTTGCCCTAATCCCCCCTCAGGGGGGAGTCACCGATAGATGCTGTCCTTCTCAATTGTCTCTTGGGTCTCCTTTACACCTTTCCCCTCATTCCCCTCTTCTTGAAGAAAGTCCAAAGGCTGAGAAGCAAAGTGATCCTCATTGCATCGTTTTGGCCCCAGCAACTCTGGTTCCCTTTTCTTTGGCCTCATCTGATTTGCCATCAGTGGATTCTGGACCCAGTTCCAGACCTCCAGTCTCACCCACAGGGAATGGTGCACCCCAACCTTCAAACTCAAGCTGACAGCTTGGTTCCTCCAATTCTGTTAGTCACTTGGCAGAATAGCACAACTTCCCCAGTATAAAAAATTCTCATGGCTTCCCATAGACCATCCACCAGGAAACTTTTATCTTAGCAAATGGAAGAGATTCTCTACTTGGGCCTGTAAGAATAAATTAGACCCCCTTTCGGCACCTGTTGAGAAAGTTTTGGAATTTTAGCTTCCCTTTTTGATCAAGGAGATTCTGCTTCCACCATTAAAGTTCAGTTAGTGGCCATTTCTAATTTTCACAATGGCTACAATGACCACTCTTTCATTTCCCATTGCTTATGCACAGTTTTTCTTAAAGGTGCTTTACGTGTAAAGCCCCCATTCAAAGATCCTATAGCTCCGTGGGATCTGACACTGGTTTTGCAATATTTAGTACTTCCTCCCTTTGAACCAGCAGTGACTTGCCATCTTAAATTTCTCTCGTGGAAAATTATTTTTCTAGTAGCCATTACTTTTGCTAGCAGGACTTCTGAAATTCAAGCATTGTGTGCGAAACCCCCATATCTTATTTTTCATAAGGATAGGTTTTCATTAAGTACCAACCATTCATTTCTTCTAAAGGTGGTGTCAGACTCTAATATTAATCAAACTATTGATTTGCCCATTTTCAATAAAGGTGAATATTGCTTGCATTTACTGGATATTCATAGACGATTATGTTTCTACCGCAACAGGACTAAAGAGTCTAGAAAATCGGACCAATTATTTGTTTCCTTTTCAGGTCCAACTATGGGAAAATCTGTCTCAAAAGTTACCTTTCAAGATGGCTAAGAAATTGTTTTACCTTTATTTATACTAATAACAACCACAAGTTAGCTGTGCCTGTAAGAGCGCATTCTACTAGATCAAAAGCCACATCAGCCGTTTTTCATTCAAAAGCTTCCCATGGACAAGATATGGACAGCTGCAACATGGGCTACGCCTCATACCTTTATCACTCATTACAAATTGGGTATGGTCTCCAGGGGAAGAGCATCCTTTGGCTCTATGGTTCTCAGGAATATCCTTCTATAAGGCCACCCAGGACCTAAAGTAGCTGGGGACTCTGTCCTATTGGTCAAGAATGAAATAAGACTGACAACATCAGATAAAGAAGTTATGTATTCACCACACCGTTCCATCTGTGTTGTCGATCTTCACTCATTCTTGATATCCCACTCTCCTTCGCCCTCCTGTAGATTTCCTGGAGGATCAGACACTTGTCCTGGGAACCTATAGGTTTGATCTTGGACATAGCTTCTATCTTTGTTTATATGTTCTTCTGTCTTACTTTGGCTGCAAACTCAATCTGAGGTAATGAAGAGAGGGGTATCATGGGTAGAATCTTAGCTCGAGAATTTTTTTGGCTGGAGCAAGCTGTATAACAGACGAGCCGGTTCCGAGGATCGGAACAGAGTCCCATTGGTCAAGAATGAATGAAGATCGACAACACAGATGGAACATTATGTTGAGTACATAACTACTTTTTTAAAAGCATTTTGTTGAGACTGTTTATTTTGTTTCTTGACAAAAATTGGATGAGGGCGTACAGAATTCCTTGGAAATCTTGAACAGGAGGGCTGAAATTCTGAGAGACTCCCTGAATCAGTTTACACATCTCATCACATTTTTTGACACCCTCTGCAGCAGATGGTCCAACAATTAACTCTGTCCAAAGGAGAAATTAAAATCTCATTTTTCACATTGTCTGGGAGGTTCTGAGAGTGCAGCCAGGCAAACCTACTCGAAGCAGTACCAGTGGCCACTGCCCCTGGAAGAAGTATCAACAGAGTCATACACACACTCTAAACAATGAGCTGTGACCACTAAAATGGAAGAAAGCAAACAGTTTAAATCAGAATTTTCCTCATGAGAAGAAACTACAGACAAAACATTCCTCATACTTTCACAATTAGTTAGCATAAACTTTAACATATGAGTCTGACAATTCAAAATTCTGAAAAATCAAAGCTACAGAAGCATACACTTTTCCCAAACTTATCAATTATTTTACCATCCTTGTCAGAAAAGGAAGGAATGGAATTAAATGTTTAGCAGCAGTAAAATTAACTAAAGCAATAGCTGCTGGATTAGGTTTGGGATGAGTGTACACAATTTGAAAGACTGAGGAACCTTATACAATCTATCTGCTTTTTTTTTTTAATTGCAGCAGGCTGTCAAGGAAACTGCAGGTAGTGACACATACATCCTCCAATGCTGACAGCACAGGGAGGATGGGAGAAGGTTCTGGAAATTCAACTTGTATCAGTTTATAGTATTTTCTGAGGGACTGAGAAACATCAGTGTTCTCCCACTGAAAACACTGGCAAATTCTGGAAACAGTCTAAGAGGAAGAAAGTCTCTCATGGAGAGAATCAGATACCATACTCTCCTCTGAATCTGAATCAGAACACCAGGGAGAAAACCTGCAACTGTCCCTTCATCTTCCTGTCTAGATTCAGAATCTTGAATCACTTGGTAAGAGGAATTCCTTGCTCTTTTACCAGAAACCACGTTATGAGAAGGATCACTAGTGGGAATCACACCCTAAGCTAGACCTAATAAACTACTCCTGTCCAGGGAAATTTGATCAGGACTAGACAAATGTTTAGCTTTCTGTTTCTTTTAGACAGGAAAATTGGGGTCAGCAGGGTTGTTAATGGCAGCAGCAGCTTCCCCAGGGATGAGCACAACATTTTGACTCAACAGGGAAGACTTCCTTGCCCCTTCTCCCAGGATCAACAAAAGTGTCTCTTCCTTGCCCACATAGGCGACCCCAACAGCTGCAGAGGATGTGACTAACTCCCAGTCCATAGTGACTGCAGTTGCTATACCAGAGTAAAAGATGAGTCATCTGATAAACCAGCTTTGGCCTCAGCAGAGTCACTCACCTGCTGCTCAGGCAAACTGTTAGCCTGCTGTGATGGCAAAGGCTGTTTGCTTAACTTAACTTTTTCTTCGTGTGGCTGGGAGAAGGACTGACGACATTAACAGTAGTTTATTACACAGTCAAGCAGAAAATGGTGCCTCTTTCCCATGGAAACCAATCACTACAAGCTGGTAAAAGTTCTACAAAGTCACCTTTTCTCAACAAAAGCACAGTAAAAATCACTTTAATATGCTTTGTCAGACTCAAAAAGTAAAGCAGATACAATTTTTCCATAAAAATGGTTTAAAAATATTTTTAACAACTTTTAAAACTGACAGGAAAATTTACTCTCCCATTTAGAAGTACAGTTAAGTCCTGAGACAGTCCATTAAAATGCAAACTCCTTGACTAAAAATAACTTTCCTAACCAGGAAAGTACATTTAAACTTTAAATTTGAAATGTGGAAGTTTTTTTTTTTTCCCAAAGGGTGTTGTCTGCCCAGTAATGGAACAACACAAGCCTACTGTCGATCCTGGAAAGCCCACAGAGTAGCACCCTCTTCGGTGGCAGGAAAGCTCTGAAGGACTTGGAGCTGTCTAATAGTTTGGGTGTGTGGAAGGTGGCTTGATGCTTTCAAAGCTGAGCATTTGTTATATCCTTAGCAGGATATAACCCATACAGGTAAGGTTATTGCAGCAGTGATCAATATGAAGAACATCTTAAAAGTGGATTAGAAGTCAACTCAACCATCTTCAGATGAGAACACAGAGAGTTCTGATTTTGCTGGCGGAAATAGTCTATGCAAACTAGCAATAAAAAATATATATATTAAAAAGAAATAGCATTCTATGTGGGCAGGTTGCTGGTTTGATGGAAAAAGTTGACAATCTAGCAAACAGATCAGTAAGAGAAAACTTGTCCTTGATAGGCTTTTTCAAGGTGGTGGAAACAGCAACCAAGCAAAGCAAGCATAATGGTGTTCCTGGACCCTGAAACTGGGATGTCAGAGAAGATGCTGGGTTTGGATCATATATTATATAGAGCACATACAGATAGTTGGAATGGTTGAATTAGTGTCCAAAACAGGTTGTCACACAATCCGACTTTACTGAGTCAGTGGCAAACAGAGGAGCAAGCTTGCCTTAATTATTCAGATAAAGTGGTGACTGTAGAACAGGTAAAGGTGAACACTTCCTAACATAAGAGAGAGCTGTTGGAGTGTGAGCTGGCTTTGTTGAAGTTCAGGAATGCAATACAGCTATACTTAGATGATGAAGATGCACAGCAAAAAACGGAATGTGTAGGAGATGGTTTATCCATGTTTGATCAAGGCACAAGAATAAGGCTTTCCCAAAAATTATGGGGAAGAAAGAGGTAATTGGGAACACATTGTTTGGAGTGTAATGAGTTAGCAGACTTTTGAGCTGTGATACAGAATTGGAATTGTCTAAATATAGTAAGGCCTTGGTGAGTTTAATTTTGCTGGCTGCCAAAAAAAAGCATTTACTAGAAAACTGAAATCAAAGTCTAAACCAACCGTACCATAAGTTGTGAATATAGTAACAGAGAGAAAAAAAAAACTGGAAGTGGGATCTTTAGAAAAGGCTAGCAGTAAATTAAAGAGAAAAAATGGGAATTGTGGGAACAATACATGCAGAACAATATTTTGGACATTTTGGAACAAGAATGAGGTTTAAGAGAGAAAGCGGGACTTGACTGTATAGAAGATTATATGTGATGTATAATGTTTGCAACTGAAAATATGTCAGAGTTAAGTTTTCATTTACATAAATGTATGACTGCCTATATCATAACTGATAATTCAATAAATATGTTTCTTGTTTAAAAAAGGCTTTTCCAAATATTTAGTTTAAAAACAGGTAACTGGAAGAACATTAAAAAACTTGAAAAATTTGGGACTGGGCTTGACCCCCCCTCCCATTATACATACTAACAATATGGTTCTACTACAGTTGAGAAAATGGAAAAACAAGTGCACTGCTGGCTCACACAATGTAACACACTGTGATAAAGTGAAATGCAACATTTGAAATTTGAAGTTTTATGCCACAATGAATTGTAGGTAAGTTGTAGGAGATTCCATCATCAGTTAAATTCCAGTGTTAGAAGAAGAGGAAAGGCTAAGGAGGTAAAATATTTTTAGACAGCTGTAAAAAGCTGAAGCAAGCAGAACACAAGAATGTGAGCAGCTAATGAGGATAGTGTCAGGAAAGGTCACTGGCAGATCTGTCTGGAGAAAAGGTCAATAGGTAATAGGTGTTTATTGTGGTCCTCTCAATGACCTGAAGGACTAGCTTGAGCTGGAAAAGGAGAGAAACAGTATCTGGAAATGACAAAAGAGTAGAGTTGGAATATAAGGGGAGCTAAGAAAAAAAAACTGTAACAGAGACAGGGGAGGAGTCGCACTCTGTTGTTTAAAAAATGTGAAATGTTACCAAAGTAGGTGGTTTTCTTTGGATATCAGAACGGTTAAATGTTTTGATTTCAAAAAAAGTCATTGTGGTGTCAAGCATAGGCAGCACAATAAAAAAAAAATTATTAAGGGGAACTCTTTCAGAGATGTGAGCATTTATACAGGAAGAAGTTGTGATGAGGAAAAGTTTGGTAGGGTGCTGGAAGCCCAAAAAATAGGACTGTAGCATAGAACAAAAGTGAGCTGGGGGGGGGAGGGGGGAGTAATGCTCTGTGAATGGGCAATGGCCATTTGAGGCTGTCGGCGGATTTCAACTTTCATATTTCTAAGGTTCCAATGGTAACAATACAGTGACTTGTGTGTGTTAGAGTGGAGGGGTGAGTTATGTGGGGCTGAAAATCCAAAGATTGGGTAGAAAAGTAATAAGACATCAGTAAGAGGGTACTCTTAGCATATGTTTTCCACTTTAAGGAGGGGCAGTTTAAGGCCTGGGGTGAAAGGTTGGCATCTGGGGATGGACGTGACGATATAGGTAAGAAGCAGGGAATAGAGGAAGTACTTGCATGAGGAGAAGCAGCAATCACTCAATATTTTCAGAGGATGAATGTTTTCTTTGAAAAATAAAATGTTTTTACTGTCCATGGATATGAGAAACGGGTCAGAAATGCATGACAAATCTCCAGATACAACAAATAGGTTCATGTTTTAAAAAGCTATCAGGTTCATTAGAGCAGAGGTCCGTGATGTGGTATGAAGTGTGAAGAGAACAATGGCAGTTGTGGGCAAAATTATTGCAACCTGCTACATTTAGAATGCACTTAGGAGTGGTAAATTGGGTAAGATCGGGAACTACCTTCAAATTAATGATCTCCTGTTTAAATTTACAAGGAGATTTGGCTCTCAGAATTTGTTTAGAGATAAATATTTATTTTAACTAATATCAATGTAAGCTTATGACATTAGTTAATGTCAAGCCCTCTTTTTTGGATTCATACTCTTGTATGACTCGAGAGAGCTTCTCTGGTATAAGGAACTAGTAAAGATGTAGGGCAATACAGAGACAAGGGAAACAGAGGTAGGAGTTTAAAAAATATGGGTTGAGTGCTTAATGGACAAGTTCATTCAGCAACAGAATAATAATTGCAGGGGTTAAGCTATTCAAGGGAGAGAAGGGAGTAGGTAACTCTAAAAGCTCCACTAGTTATTACAAGTTTAAACAGAAATAGACAATATAGGTTATAACAGATATTATGATGGCAGCAAACCAAAATAGGTAATAAAATAAAAATTAATATATTTTTTTTTCACATGATGTGAATTACAGTAGTCAGACAATATATATGTGAAAAAAATATATACATAAATGTTATGTAAAGGGAAAGTTATCAAGGATGTAGGGAAAAATTATGGAAAAAGAAAAAAAAGAGAAGAAGCAGAGTTAGTCTGGGTTATTGCAGGAGCATAGCCAGTGTTTCTTGAGATATATTTTCAGTTGCCTTTTAAAAATTGTGAGAGAAGTCTGAGATATGATATCAGAGGGTAGTTTGTTCCATATTTTTCCAACAGAGTTGGAGAAGAGGCAGTCTCCTGCAGAGTTATTGGGTTTAGCAATATTAATCAGTAGTTTGTTTGAAGAGCGTAGATGTTTCAGATTGTTATATGGTGTAATAAGGCTGGAGAGTATTGGTGTTTTAGTGGGTTGGTTTAGGATCTTGTGAGCTATTGTGAGCTGTTGAAGTTCAAGCTGGTTAGGAAGTTCAAGCCACCCTAGTTGTCTTAGATTCAGGCAGTGATGGGTTCTAAAAGGGAATCCTGTAGCAAATCTAGCAATATTGTGGTAAGATGTTGCTAGTTTCTTGAGGTTGCTATTGGAGAGATTACTGTATATGGGGGAAGCATAGAGAAGAGTAGAGATTAGGTGAGTTCTGGCTATGGTGGTTCTTGCTTCAGGTGTAAGGAAAGGTTTGATTCTGTATAGGGATCCTATTTTTTTATTCACTAATTTTATTGTATTGTTGATGTGAGAGTCAAAGTTAAGATTGCTGTCTATTGTTATTCCTAATAATTTAGTAGCTGGGTCAGGAGAAATAAGAGTACCGTCAGTGGAAGTGAGAGTGAAGTTTAGTGGGGTTGACTTTCGGGTAGGTGAGAAGAGTAGCAGTTTGGTTTTCTTGGGGTTACGGAGCAGGCAACGGTGTGAAAACCATTGTTCTACAGTGTTAAAAGCATTTTGGGTAAGAGACTGGAGTTCAGTTTGTGAGGTAGCTGTGCAGATTATAGTAGAATCATCTGCATATTGAATGCAGGTAGTGTTTGGGATAGCTGATTGCAGGTCATTAATAAAGATGGAAAATAGAAGTGGGCCTAAGATAGAGCCTTGTGGCACTCCTAAAGAGATAGGAAGGAGATCAGATAGTGAATTTTTCCAGAGTACTGCCTGCTGACGGTTTTCTAGGTAAGATGTAAACCAAGTTATGGAAGGAGGATCAAGTGAGAGAAAATTCAGTATGTGAAGAAGAAGTTTGTGATTAACCATGTCGAAAGCTTTAGATAAGTCAATGAAGACTGCAGATGATAGATTATTTTTGTTGCAGTTATAGTTGATGGAATTTGTGAAAGAGAATAATGCAGTGGTGGTACTGTGGGAAGGTCTGAATCCATGCTGACAATTAGCGAGTAGGTTGTTGTGGAGAAGGTGGGTAAGTAATTGTTTATGGATACATTTTTCCATGATTTTAGCAATAGGTGATAGTAGTGCTATGGGGCGAAAGTTAGAGAAGTCATTGGAGTTCCCCCCTTTGTGTAATGGGATGATATGAGATATCTTCCAGATAGAAGGGAAAATTCCTTCATTTATAGATCTATTTATCAAAATAGACACGGGATAGGCAATGGCTTTAGCACCTATTTGCAGGAACTCTGCAGGAAGTTTGTCTGCGGAGGGGGTGGTAGGTTTTAGTTTTTGGAGTAGTGACGAGATAAAGGAGGTAGAAACTGGTTGTAAGTGAAAGGAGGGAGGTTGATTTGCAATTGGTGAAAGTAGCTTAGAGGTTTCAGGAGATAGGTGACTAGCAAGAGTTTGAATAGTATTAGTGAAGAAAGAATTAAAGGCATTAGCTGTATGTGTGGGAGTCTCTGGGTTAGAGCCTTGAGGGTTGGGTGTGATAGATTGGCCTGGGGATAGAAGATTGTTAATGCTGGTCCAGAATTTTTTAGGTTCCTTGTTGGAGGCTTGTTGTAATTGAAGGTAATAGTTCTTTTTGTCAGTCAGGATTGCTTGTTTTGTACTGTTTCTAAGTTCTCTGAAGTGTTGGCGGTTAGTTAGATTCTTAGTGGTACGCCATTTTGCCCAGGATTTGTTTCTGAGAATGATTTTTTGCCTTGTATTGTTGGTCAGCCAGGGTGCTGCTTTAGCTTTGATTCTGATAGTGCGATTTGGGGCATGAAGGTCTAGAATGGATAAGAATGTGGAATTGAAGTATTCTACTGCTTCATTAAGGGGAAGATATTTTAGTGGAGACCAATTACATAGTTTTAGTTCTGTTTGAAAAAGTTCAGAGTTGAATTGCTTTTATGAATGGAATGTTCTGTGGGTGGTAGGAAAAATTAGGTTGGTTTTATGTCAAATAACATAAGTTAGTGAATGATCACTTAGATCGTCTGGAAGGGTACCTGATTGGTAGGTTTGTTGGGGAGTATTAGTAAGAATCCAGTCTAAGGTGGTTTCATTGTTACTGATTTTATTAGTTCTGGTAGGGCCATTAATAAGTTGTGTAAAGCCATATAGGTTTATATGGGAGGTGGGGTTTGTACTATTACAGGAATTCCAATCAATGTTTATGTCGCCTAGGACTAATGTTTCTTGAGGGAGGTTAGTGAAGAGCCAACTTAGGATGCTTTCTAGAGTATTAATGTTATTTCCTGGAGGAAGATATACACAAATGATATTTATGGCTTTATTAGTGTTGACTTGAAGTTTGGAGCAAATTACTTCGGCACTATTTTCTAGGGGTAGTTTCAGATTTATAGTACTGATTTGTAGTTGTGCTTTATGGAGAACTGCTACTCCTCCTCCTCCTCCCTTCTTGACTGAGCGGTCGAATCTAATGATATTATACCTGGATGGGGTGATTTCATTGTCTTTAATGGTAGGTTTTAGCTATGTTTCAGATAGGCATAAGATGTCATATTGGTGGACTTCGAGGAGGGCATGGACATGAGTGATTTTATTACAAATGCTACATATATTGAGATGAGCTATGGAGAGTGAGTTGGTGGGTTTGGTAGGTAATAGAGAAGTAGCTTTCTCTGTTTTTTTGTTGCCCTTGTTATGGATGTGGTATGGGCCAGGGTTGGGATGAATGTCCCCATCCACTAGTGAATGGAGGAGTGTGAAATATTTAGGATGTAGAGGTTTACAAGAGTAGTCAATTAACTTTCTAGATTTTGGGTTGTTTATCTTAAAGTGTGCTAGTCTGTGGTATTTGGCTAGTAGGTAATTGGGTTTAAAAGTGAGATTTAAAAAGGTTGGTGAGAAAGGTGATGTAGGTGTAGAGGTGTGTATGGAGGGAAAGGCAAGGGTAAAGTAAAGAGGTTGTTCATAGGAGGTTAGGAGATAAGTAGTTGCTAGAGGAGGTAGAAATGATATACAGATGAGTAGTTGAAGTTGTGAGGGGATAAATGATGTATGCATTATAATGTTTGAGGAGGTGAGAGAGAGGATGAGTGGTAGATTGTAAGAACAGATGAGGAGTAGTAGTAAGACTTTATGTGATAGAGGAGGAGGTAAGTTAGTTAATTGGTGGGTATGATGCAAGTTTAAAAGGGGTTGGGTGAGTTCATAAAGAGATTTGTCTGATTGGAGTGGATAGAGTGGGGGTGTGACTTCTACAGGTATAAATGTAGGAGTACTGGGGGCGGGTGAGAATTGGGGGCAGGGTAGGGGAGCGGAGTGAGCCCGAAGGGCGAACGGAGCGGGTAGAGACAAGAGAGCAGAGCAGAGTGAGGAGGAAGACAATCAGTGAAGCATCAGAGTCCAGCAGGTAAGTCTGAAAGCGGGAGATTGTAGACGCAAGTTCTGAGGCTAGTAGAAAGAAGGTCAGGATGTTAGAGGAGAGGAAACTTCTTAAGGATGCCTTGGTACAAAGGAGAGATGGTGTATAAGTGAGTCTGAGGATACTGGGACCAGAGTGAAGGAAAAACTGGGAACAGGGTCAAGAAGGTAGGGATTTAGAAATAGGGTAGGAAATACAATGAAAAAGCTATGATTAAGACGGCTCCTAGTGGCCAGTCGCTATGTAGCAATGGAGAGATCCCCTGTTAGATTTGGTAGTCTAAGGGGAAGTAAGGATGAATCAGATAGTGTAGGAAGGGGGTAAGAAGCGGTTTAGATTAAATGTAAGAAAGGTGTGAGAGGCTGAGGAGAGGGTTTGGCTGCTGGCTGACCTGCCTGAGAGGCTTGCTTATCCTTGCAAAGTCTTAACATTCGTTTAGTAACAGTTTATTTGGATCAGTGTCAATACATACTTTCTCTGCCCTTTTAGAAGGAAAATGTCTCTTTGGGAGCTGTTAGGATTTTTTCCTTTGTTTGCCCTATTCTTCAAAGGCGTCCAGTTGGGTAAATGCAGGTGTTTGGAGCAGGGACAGTCTGGAACACAGTTTTTCTCTGCCCTTTTAGAAGGAAAATGTCTCTTTGGGAGCTGTTAGGATTTTCTCCTTAACTTAAGATACTTCTGGGGAAATGGTATAGAACTGTAGACCAGCTGAATACAGACTTCACAACCATGAGCATATTACCAAAAA
The DNA here is from genome assembly GCF_019279795.1 of Protopterus annectens. Taxonomy (NCBI): domain Eukaryota; kingdom Metazoa; phylum Chordata; order Ceratodontiformes; family Protopteridae; genus Protopterus; species Protopterus annectens. The sequence continues at coordinate 1,084,086,832 of NC_056743.1, forward strand.
AGGCACTACCTGGAGGGAGTGTCATGTCTGTGGACCAGCAAGTAGCATGCAATGGGGCATTAAACAGATGGGTCACACTTTATGTGGGTATATAAACAAATAAAACAAAAAAAAAACAGGGCAGATGGATCAGTGTAAAGAACATTTTAATGAGTAAGCAATGCTCCACTACTTGCAAGTATGTCTACTCAAAATGCCATCATGAAATAAACTAACAGACCTTTTAAAAGGAGCTTGTGTTTTGATTCACAAAGAAAACATCAGAACCGTTTATGGGCCAATGAGACACACCCACATATCTTAGTTAATGGATAAGCTTTGAACTTTCTTGGATTTTCTTCTTGATTTATACTTGACCAGTGGCTGTTTTATGCTCCCTTTCTTGATCAGCCATAAACCAACAGTAAACATCTAAAAGAAAAATACACTTCCAGAATAGTAGCAAGTCTTACCTTCTTCTACAACAGCATATGGATGCTTGCCCACTTGATCTCACCTTAGAAAAACCACAGTCATGACTTACAGTTGCCATATGATTTTGTAAACTCATTATTTTTACCATTACTGCTGGAACCAGATCTTCTTAAGGAAGTAAAGAACCAGCAGTGAAGTACATGTCGTATTACTTTTCAACACTACAGGATGGTATTGATATTCCCAGATAAGACAATCTCTGGATTCTCAGAATCTCATTCTCATGACAGTAATGGAGATAAAAGCCGTTCCTTACTCCTAGCTGTGGCAGGTTATATTCTAGGCTTACCAAACAGATTACCAAAAGCCAGGAAACAAACACAAATTAAGCTCCAAAAACATAAAGGGTGACAGGCTGTCCAGAACACAAATCCACGTTTATTTTAAATATTAAGCTTAAATATTAGTCAAACATTGAAACCAAATTGAATGAACTGGACTATAAACTTTTAAAGTATAAAAAACTCCAGCTTGAGAATGACTATTTTAAAGCATGTTTAAAACACAAAATTGTTCCTAAAGGGTTAAGAATTCACTATTGCAGTCATCACTTGTAGGTTATCCCTGCTGGGTAGCTCTTGGCCGGCCCGAATACCAGAGTAAAGATTTTCCCTCCTGCGTCAGCTGTCTTGGAGCAGAAACTGACGTCAGGTCGTCAGGCTATAAAGGAGACAGCCGACGTCATTACATCAGTTTTTCTTGCTCCCAATAGTATGAGCCCTAAAGAAGGATGAACTGAAGGGGGATGGTGGGAGGGAAAGAGGACTGCAACAGTGAATACACTCGAACATCTACATTTATGGTAAGTGTACACAACTGTACTATGTTCTTCGTGTTTCACTGTTGCAGTCATCACTTGTGGGAGGATTCCCAAAGCTGAGAAAGAAAGGCTGGAGGAAGGAATATAGGAATAAAGGGTAAGAAGCCTATTAAGGGGATGCTAGCATGCTCTGCAGGACTGCAGATGCAAATGCTGCTTTTTTCTTAGAGAATGTGGCTAGGTGGTAGTGCTTGGTGAATGTGTGGATGGATGTCCAGGTGGCAGCTTCCAGAATTTCCTTAGTAGGAACCTCTCTCAGGAAAGCAGTGGAAGTAGAGGCTGCTCTAGTGGAATGAGATCTGATAGATTTGGGAGGACTCTTTCCATGAAAGGAGTAGCAGAAATGGATACAATGAGAGAGCCATTTAGAAATGGTCTAATTGGAGATGGGCTTCCCCTCTGCCCCAGGAGCAAAAGAAACCAGAAGCTGGTTGGATTTCCTGACTGCTTTGGTCCTATCCAGATAAAATTTCAATTGTCTGTGTACATCAAGGGTATGCAAAATTCTTTCCCCTTTATTTTGTGGATTGGGAAAGAAGGTAGGTAGATAGATGGTCTGGTTGAGGGTAACCTCCGAAACTCCGAGCATAAAGGAGGGGTTGGTCCTGAGAGACACCCTGTCAGCATGAAAAATAATGAATGGGTGAATGGCCATAAGGGCCCAGAGTTCAGAAACTCTCCCGGATGAGGTGATGGCCAGCAAGAAAGCAGTTTTCCAAGAGAAGTATTTCAGGTCAGCTGAGGCCGCTGGTTCAAAAGGAGGTAAAGTTAATTTTTCCAAGATAAAATTTAGATCCCACGCTGGACCAGGTGGTCTTCTGGATGGTCTAATGTGTGCAACCCCCTAAAGAACATTTTTAGCAAATGTTGAGAAAAAATAGGCGGGATAGACTGCATAAAGGCCGAAAAAGCCAAGGCATCTATCTTAATGGAAGAATAAGACAGTTCCTGTTCTAGCAGCTCTGCCAGGCAATCTAGAACCAAAGGTAGAGTGGCATGGGAGCTGCTGACAGACTTGCTGTGCCACCAGATAGTAAATCTCTTCCATTTTGCTGAGTAGGATTTCCTGGTGCTGGGTTTTCTGGCCTCCTTGTTAATGTTTAAAACCTGGCTGCTGAAGGCTGTAGTGTCATCTGCCTTTGAGGAATCAGCCATGCAGGCAGTTTGAGGGTAGGGAGGTTTGAGTGCAGCACCGTCGCTTTCTCCTGAGTTAGAAGGGTTTCTGAAAGGGGCAGATTCATGTGAGTTTGTTTGGCCAGGCTGAGGAACAAGGGGTACCAGTGCTGTCTGGGCCAGTCTTGAGCAATGAGAATAACCTTTGGTCCTTCCTCCCTGATCTCGAGTAGTACCCTGGGAATCAGGGGCAAGGGGCGGGGGATGCATTCACAAAGAGGTTTCCCCAGTGGAAGGAAAGGGCGTCCACTCTCCATGCTTCTGGATAGAACTCTCTGGAGCAGAACTTGTTTAGCTGGAGGTTGTCTGGGATTGCAAATAGGACTATGCCCAGGCTCCCCCAGATTTGTGTGATGTTGAGGAAGGTTCCCCTGTGCAGCTGCCACTCATGGGGATCCAGGAGGCTTCTGCTTAGCTGGTCTGCCAGGGTGTTTTGCTTCCCTGGGATATACTGAGCTATCAGTTTGTTGTTATTGTTCTTCTTCTTTCGGGTTTTCCCAGTTAGGGGTCGCCACAGCAGAACTCCGGACTGCTAATGATTGGTAGTAGATTTTTACAGTGCTGAGGTGCCAGTTCGATGCCCAACCTTCAATGAAGGCATGCCTATTTCACGCATGTCTTTCGAACGCCACTCAACCGCGGGGAGGACATGCAGACTCTACACAGAAGGCACTCCAGCCAAGAATTGAATGGGAGAACCTCTTGCTGTGAGGTGACAATGCTACCGCTGCACCACAGCGGCATTCATATTTGAAGCTGACTTGCATAGCTAGGCGACTTAGGGGGTAAGACCGAGTTCCCCCCTGCTTGTTGATGTAACACATTACTGTTGTGTTGTCTGTCCTGATTAGGAGCACTCCCGGTGTGACGTGTTCTTTGAAGGCTAGAATTGCTCAGTGCACTGCCAACATCTCTTTTAGATTGATATGGAGGCCCTGCACCTCTTGTTCTCAAATGCCTGAGTGCATATGCTCCCCTGGTGTGCCATCCAGGCTGTGTCTGAGGAGTCTGTAGTGATGGTCTGCCCCTGTGGGGGAATGAAGAAAGGCAGGCCCTTGTTTAGGGAACATACCTGCACCCACCATAAGAGTTCCTTCTTTAGCAAGGAATCAGGGGTAGCAGGTGTTCCAGGGACTGTGAGTGCTGGCACCAAGTTTTCTGAGGTACCACTGTAGTTTTTTTCACGTGTAGTCTGGCTAGGGGTACCAGCAGAATGCAGGAGGCCATGTACCCCAGTGCTTGCAGGAATTTTCTTGCTGTGAGGTGGGTCATGGGGGCTAGCTGAGTGAACTATGAATGGAGAAACCTCTGCTTTTCCTGACAAAGAGAGGCTGTTTGAGTAGTTGTGTCCAGATGGGCTCCCAGGAAGGTTAACCTTTGTGGGTAGGAATTGGGACTTCTCTTGGTTGACAGTGAAGCCCAGGGAGGTTAGGTGGGTTTGAACGTCAGTGAGGTCCTGCAGGAGCCCTTCCTTGGTGCCTGCCTGAATGAGGTAAGGGCATATCTGAATTCCCCTCTGTCTGGGGCAATGACAGGAGCCAAGCATATGGTAAAAACTCTGGGAGCAGTTGATAAGCCAAAGGGCAGAGCAGAGAAGTGAAAGTGTTCTGAGCCTGCCCTGAAGTACAGGAAACTCCTGCAGGACCTCCTTATAGGAATGTGGAGGTAGGCATCCTTCATATCTAGGGTCACTAGCCAAGCTTGTGGCTTCAACATGGGTAAGAGTTTGTATAAGGTCAGCATTTTGAATTTGGGTACCAGGAGGGACAGATTCAGAGTTGATAGGTCTAAAATAGGGTGCCAGGTGCCCTCCTTTTTGGGTACCAGGAACAGTCTTGAATAAAACCCTTTTACGGTCTGTTCCTTTGGTACAGGTTCCACAACCCCTTGGGCATAAAGCTTTTGTATTTGACAGATGGCTTCTACCCTCTGGTTTGCTGGTACATCTGGGAAGCCTGAATGTCTGGGGCTGTTCTTTGGAAGATAATCTGTATCCACTGGTAATAATTTTTAGGACACATAGATCCAAGGTGATAGCCTGCCAATTCTCAAGGAAGTGGGAAAGTCTTCCTCCTAGTCTCTCTGGGGATTGATGGGGCAGAGGGGGAGCACTGTCACTGAGAGTCCTTGGAGAAGGGATGTGGCTTAAAACTCCCCTGCCTAGGTGTTGCAGTGGTCCATTGTCTGGATCTGTGCTGTGCTTGTGCCTGGTGTCTGGTAGGTCTGTCCCTGCATGGTTTTCTCTGGATGGGCTTAGCTTGGGTAGGAAAGGACCAGTGTTTTGTGGGGAAGTTCCTGCTGAACCTGGGGGGCTGAACCTGCAGGAAATCCTTCCCAGTCTGCATTGACTTGGCCTTGTCTTCCATTTTCTTGATAACCTCTTCAGCCTTGGGGTCAAATAGTTGGTCTTTATCCAGAGGGGTATCTAGTAATTTGGACTTAACCTGGTCAGGCAAATACTGCTCCCTTAACCAGGCATGCCTTCAGATTACAGAGCCAGTGACTGCAAACCTGCTAGAAGCTTCCAAGGTATCAAAACCACAATACAGGGAATGTTTGGCTACCTGGGAGCTGGACATAAGATCTGTCAGTTCCCTGGTAGTGCTGCTGTCTGGTAGGGCTGAATTTTTTTTGATTTAGTAATTCCAGAACATTTTGCTGGTATTTCAACATGGAATTGGTGGTTTAGGGCCCTAATGGCTAGGGTAGCCGAAGTGTAGGCTTTTTTGCCTCATCTGTCAAAGGCCCTGCTTTCTTTGTCAGATGGGATGGGATTTTTTGAGAAACAAGCCCTAGCCCCCTTAGGAGCTTGAGTAATGACATATAGCACTAGCCCTCTTAGGACCTTGAGTAATCACATATGGGTCAGCTGTTGGGTTTTTGAAAAGATATTTGTGGGTGTCTTGTACCCAATAATATCTGTCTGGCTTTCTGGGGGCAGGTGGGAGAGAGAGAGGGGTGAGTGATGACTCCAGAAAGACATCTTCCACCACATCCAGGATAGGAGTTGGCCAGGGGTTTATGCTGGGGCAGGTCAAGAAACTTTACCAGTCTTTTCTTTGATTGAGGGTAATCCTGAGCCTCTCATTGGAAGTGTTCTTTGAGAGAATTTAAAGTTTCCCCGAAGGAAGAGTCCTCAGAAGGATCTTCAGCATCAGAGTTCTCAAAAGCTGCAAATGTCTGTTCTTCATTGTCAGAGTCTTCTAGTCCTGATTCTTCTGAGTCCTGGTCAGAACGAATCTTAGGTGAAGTGTCCCTCTTCCTTTTAGCTGAGGTGCCTTGAGTAGGTTGGCTTCCCCTAATTAAAGTGTTCAAATCCTCTGCCATTCTAAGCAGCTGCTGTGACTGCGTGGTAGGCTGGGAGGATGGTAGTCGGAGACTAGGTCCCTGTGATGGGGTCTTTTTAGGGGTAGTCTTGGTTTTAGGCATAGATGATTCAAAGGCCTTATACAAGGTCAGCTTAACCGGCATGGTGGTTGTTGGTCTCTGTCTGGCATTGGTCGTCGGTTCCGTGTCTGCGGAAGCCGGTGCCTGCAAAGCAGCTCCGGACCCAACTGCATGACTGAAGGCCAACGTCCTGGCAGGAGAAGATGGGCCCAGCGGCATACCGACTCCAAATGGGTCTCGGTAGAGGCCTGCAACGGTTCCTCTGCTGGTGTTAGGGGCTGCAAAGGCACCTCACTGAGTTCAGAAACTGAAGTTAGAGGTAGGCTGTGTGGTTTCGGACCGGAGTCAATTGTGGTCCTAGATTTCTGTGGCCTATCCTTTTCTTTATCTTTCTTTTTCCTAGATAAATCTACAGCCTGACTGACCGACGCCATACCGCAATAAGACAAAGAAACGCCGAAGTGTCTAGCTACAATTTCAGCTCTATGTCCAATAGTTCTAGTATTAAACACGGCACAGAACCGACATCCAGGGACATTGTGGTCTGGTCCTAGGCAGGTGATGCAGGGGGAATGAAAGTTTCTGTGTGGGATCTGTTTTCCACAACTGAGACAGTTACTGACTTTCTCTGACATCGGATAAAGCAAGAAAAGGTTCCCCAATGGAGTACTTAGCTTTGGATGGTTTCTCCCTCACTCTGGCAATGGCTGACCGATACACTCGTGAAACTGCTTCTACTTTGGGCTCCACGGCAAGAAAGACTGATGTAATGACATCGGCTGTCTCCTTTAATATCCGTGACGTCAGTTTCTGTTCCAAGATAGCCGACGCAGGAATCAAAATCTTTACTCTGGTATTCGGGCTGGCCGAGGGCTACACAGCAGGGATAACCCACAAGTGATGACTGCAACAGTGAAACATGAAGAACATCATGGCAGTTTCCTGCTGGACTAGTAAACAGTTCTCCTTTGCATATGGATTTTCTGCAGTTATTTGACTGCCATGGCTGTAAACTTTTAGAGTTGTTGATTAAACACAACTGTGTGGACATTGATAAACTAGCAGTGAAATTGACTAATTTGGATAAAAGCATTAGACAGGATGTGGATTACAGTACTTTTTTGGCATGAACATTTGAGAATTTTTAAAAATGTTGAGGCACACATGACATTTTTACAAACAGGTAAAATGCACAAGCTTAACAGGGATTTAGTGGATTATGTTAAGGGTGTTGCATATCCTAAACCTCCAGTTTCACAAGATTGGGGCTTGAGGAAGTTTGCGCATTACAGGCAGTATGTCCACAGTACCTATTCTTCTAATCATAACCACAACAAAAACGGTAACATTCAGTCATGTGAGATGGGGGGATGAGGGAGAGCATGGAGGAAAAGGGAACATACAATGAAGAATATCAGGCTCTACCAGGTCAAGCCCAGCCTCTCTCATTGCCACTGGCTTCGGCACCTCCACTGCCACAGCTCCTAGGAGGTCAGAGAGGATTAGGAATGGGGGAGTAATGGATTTCAACAGCAGTGGCAGGGACAGGATTTTTGGGTAACCTCGGGGTTGAACCAGTAGAGGCCTTGATATGGAGCCCAACCCCTCAATATTTATCAGGGAAGGGGAGGTCACCGACAATGGAACAGGCAATAACATCAGAGGTTGGAAATGAGAATGTAACTATTGTTTTAAATGATAGATCTATTGTTTTAAATGACAGATCATAAACAGAGACATTGGGGACCTACAGACACTTGATCCCACCTAGTTCGGCTTTGTAAAGGGCAGATCCTGCCTTTTGAACCTGGTTGACTTTTTCGAAACAGTCACTAGAGCCATTGATGAGGGCAAAGCAGTCCATACAGCCTACCTGGACTTGGCTAAAGCCTTCGACACAATACCCCACTCAGGCATCATAGACAAGCTCAACAGCTTAAATGTAAATCCATATGTCACAAGATGGGTTGCAAACTGGCTAAAGGATAGAACCCATAAAGTCAAAATCGCTGGAGCCATGTCAGACTCAAAGCCAGTCACAAGTGGTGGCCCACAGGGCTCTGTCCTGGGACCCCTCTTGTTCGGCATTTATTTCTCAGATGTGAAAGCAAACATGGGAGGGTTGTGGCTGACAAAGTTGGCAGATGACTACAAACTGGGTGCCATAGTCGATACACCAGCTGACACATACATCCTACAGAAAGGCCTCACTGAAACGGACAACTGTTGCCGGAGTCATGGCCTTAAACTAAATGCCAAAAAATGTATAGTCATCCCCTTTGGGAAAAACAAAGTACCCACAAATTATCACATAGACAGTAACCCACTGAGTATGGAAAAAGTAGAGACCTGGGGACCCAAGTCAATAGTGACCTCTCATTTGACACCCACGTTGCCAAAAAATTAGAAATACTTTCTACCTTGCCCACCTTATCATGAAGGGATTCACATCCAGATCAAAGGAGGTCATTGTGCCCCTATACTCCTCCCTTATCAGGCCCATGATTGAGTACAATGCCCCATTTGGTATGTACCTCACCCGGCACTTGCAACAGCTGGAGAGACCCCAAAAGTACCTCACCAAGAGGATCAAGGGTCTCCAACATATGTCATATGCTGCCAGACTAAAGAAACTCCAGCTCTATTCAGTAGCATACCGCCTACTCAGAGGTGATCTGTGCCTGACGTACAAGGCCATGTCCAATCAGGAACTGATGGACATGCTCCACCTCAAAAAATCCAAATCCATCAGAACCACGAGAGCTAAAGATTTAAACCTCAGCACAAATATGAATAGGACATGCTGGAGGGACAGATTCATAACTCAGAGGCTTCCCATACTCTGGAACAGAATCCCAGTTCATGTTAGGCAGAGCCCCTCGCTGACTCTCTTCAAGAGAAATCTTGACGAGTGGATGGGAGATCGTAAGTTTACCCCGGGGGTCATCTCTGTGTCACTACTAGACAGAGGCACAGTAAACTAATTCTATTATGTAAGGGGGTCTTCATTGTGTCACTACTAGAGACAGACACAGTATTCTAAATCTATTCTGTACACTTTTGTACCATTACATGGGGTGGCGAAAGCCACATCTCTATGGCTAGGCTTATAAATGCCCCAGGGCAGATAGCCTAGTACTAAACTATGAAACTATAAAACTATAAAGGGGATGTTACGTTTTTTTTAATTATTTAGGTGTTAATATGGATACAAATATTGCAAATGTGTTATCTAGAGGGATGACTTTCGTACCTACATCCCACCCATATCTTCCAACTATCCTCACAGATTTAAAATCGTTTTTAAGGAAAATAATTTTAAGGTTGTTATTTGATGGCAATAATGGTGACTACCAGGAATTTAGAGTCCTGCATCCCACTCTGGTCCCTTTCGAGAAGACATGTTACCTGGATATTAAAGAATTGATTTTAATACTAACAGGAAGCACTCTATTCAATATAATTTGAATAAGGAAGCGAGGGATATCTTGGATTTTTTGAAATCCCAACAAATCAGGATTATGAAACCTGATAAGGGGGTGGGGTTGTAATTATGGGCATAGAAGATTATAATTGGGCTTTGAAAATCCTTGGGACTGACATGCATGAGGAGGTTTCCTTAAATGAGATGAATGGGGCATATAGGAGGATTCATGGACAGATTAATGATTTATTTATTGATGGAAGAATAAACCTGGACTTGTATAACTACTTAAATTTAACTCATCCCCTGGTCCCAGTATTTTTTGTAGTTCCTAAGATTCACAAGAATATTTACGATCCACCACTTAGGCCCATTGTCGATGGAAGGAATTCTATTACTTCAGCTTGTGCAAAATATTTGGACAGGAAGCTGAAGGAACGTTTGGAGGATGAGACTAATTTTTGCAGGGATTCATTGGATTTTTTTGGCTAGAATTGAAAAGATTTCTTATGCCCCTAATGACATTATGGCTACTATAGATGTGAAAGACCTATAGAGTGTCATCCCACAGGATTTGGGCACTGAATGGGTATGTGATTTACTGGTGGAAAAAGGTGTCCTACAGGATGATATTAATCTTCTAGAATAACTGTTAGGAATAGTTTTGATGAATAATTTTATTATGTTTAATAATAAATTTTATTTACAGAAGAAAGGGGTGCCGATGGGTTCCCCATGTGGAGGAGTGCTTGCTAATGCTGTTTTTATCTAGTGGGAACAAAAGTTTGTGTTTAACTCTTGAGTATTGGCAGTATATTTGGTTTTATACAAGGTACCTGGACAATATATGTATTATTTGGAAAGGTACACAGGGTGACCTAGATAGATTTGTGGAATACATTAATAATTGTATCCCATTTTTGAAATTTACAGTTGAATCCCAACTTGAAAGTATTTCTTATTTGGATGTATTACTGATAAAGAACACAAGTAGGGGTAGATATAAATCCTACATCCACCATAAAAGTACATATTCTAACAACTTACTTCACTGTTCTAGTTTACATCCCCCCATCAGAAATGGACAGTAATAAAAGGTCAATTGGTGAGGGCAGCCCATATGGCGACATTGAAAGAGGACTTTTAATTGGAGTGTGAATTAATGAGGGGGGCGTTTGTAAGCAGTGGGTATCCTGAGGTGATAGTGGAGGAAATTATTAGTGAGGTAACATGGAAAAGGAAGAATGGGTACTTTAAACCCATTTTGGGTGTTACAGCCTGTGGTGTAGCCCTACGGGTATGTATGGAGGATATGGACAATTCCCACCATCACGTCTTGGGTAATGATATATCAGTAACAAGTGGGGTGGATGACGGCTGGATATGGATAGTTATAAAAGCAGTTTTATCACCACTTTCTTTCAGAATGGCTTTCAATTGGGTTGGATATTAAGGAAGAACTATGACAGTTTTAATGACAATTCTTTTCTTAGAGCTAGGCATGGACCCTGTCCCAAACTGCTCTTTTGTAAAGGGAGGAATTTAAAGAATGTTCTGCAGTCTAGTGGCAATAATAGGGACAATACCCGATGTACATATAAGGATATAAGAAAATGTGGGAGATGCTCCCAATGTAAAGTTATAAATGAGAGTATGGTCTTTACCATTCGAGGTAAGACATACAAAGTGGTGGGTAACTTTAATTGCAAGTCAAAGAGAGTGGTATATCTTGCCCAATGTGTGCAGTGTCCCTGCTTTTACATTGGGAAAACTGATAGTAAGCTATGTGACAGGATATATGCACACGAGTATAATTTAAGAAACCATACTATGGCTAGCTTGTTGGCCAGACATAACCAGGATAATCCAGGTCACATTTCCAAGTTCATGGTAATTGACCAGGTGAAACCAGACATTAGGGGAGGGTTTAACCCACTTACCCTGGGGAAGAAGGAGATGACCTGGCAGATGGTGCTTAATGCAAACACTTGGCCGGGATTTAATGAATACATCTCCATTACTAGTATACTTAAGCTGAAATCTTTAACAAGGTGAAAATAGTGGGGGTGAATTAATACTATTATTACTATTGTTTATTATTACTTACTATCATGGATTTTTTTATTATATATAGACAAATATTTTAATTAGGTAGATATATATATATATATATATATATATATATACACACACACACACACACACACACACACACACACACACACACTGCTTTTTATGAGTTTATGTATTATGAAGGTACTAATAAGGATTTTAAAATACAAATATTAATAAACTATGGTTATTTTATTTTTTGGGATTTTTTAGGACATTCCATATGACAGTAAAAATATGAAAACACATGAAAAGGAATATTTGACGGTTGCCTTTTCCTGTTAGTTAGAACTGTGCTTTTTTTCTTATTTTATTTTATATGAACAAGACATTGCTTTGTTATATAATAGTTATACAACCGTTATTATTGTTGGTGTTATTAGGAGGGTATGTGATGTACATTTATTAGCTTGTATGTTTTTTCAAAAATGGTTAATCTATTGTTTCTATTGTATATAAGTACACTGCTAGTTCTATGTCAGTGAAATACTCCTGTCTTTTTAAAAATGTAAGTGGAATTTGTATGGGTGGGGGGTTACTTGAATGGTTTATTCCATAACTATTTAAGTTTGGCTTTGTAGTGTTTTTATATTTTGATGAAGTCGTGATTGGATGATGAAAGCACTTAATGGTGTGTTTTAATATTTAAAATAAACGTGGATTTGTGTTCCAGACTGCAGCAGATAGGTGCACCCTCCTGGCTTGGCACTTGCATACTGACATGATCCAGCAAGAGACAAGCATGCCTCCATGTATGTGTATGAGGATGACAGAAAACTAAGAACTGTGTTTAGCTCAGGATATTAGATTAAGGAATTCCAAAACGTTAATCTCTACACAAGGACTCAAGTCAGATCTTGAGGTACCCTGTTTTAGTGCAATGAGAGACTTTCTGAAGTGAGAGAAGGATGTATCCTTCCACAATGTATTAAAAAACTGGCACATTAAGTATATCACTCAAAAGACTGACAACAACAAATGTAGTACAGTCTAAAACCTCCACCTTAGTTTCCCTAAAAAATAACCTGCATGCTACCCTTATGTCTCAAAAGGTTGACTATACCTCAAGGGAGGAGGACCTGGAACAGAAACAAAAACTAGAACACCATATGTATAGAAGGCATGGAGCCCTATCATCCCCCACAGTTTTAAGACAAGTCATTCAAATTATTTTATTTATTTTATTTTACATTTGTTAACCGGGCTAGTCCAACTGGATACATGTCCATTTTCAGTGGAGGCCTGAGGAGAAAAGCTCCAAGTTCAAAGACATTCTATATTGCATATTAAAGTATACAGAACAAAAACATTTAAAACAAAAATTAGTACATGACATTAAAAAGAGATAATCATCTTCAGTATAATAAAATTTTCAAGAAGCACTGGAAGAATATGAATAGAAGTGTTCAGTGTGATCAGTAGTACTCAGGAAAGACAGTATTAGGAAATGAGAAAGGTAGGTTAGTTTAGAAAATAGGTCCATGACTAGTTCTGAGAAAGAATTTTATGTTTTGATGGTAACAGATAGTTTAAAAACACCAGTTAGTCAGGGTTGGTACAAGAGCATAACCAGTGGTTAGAGAGGAAATGTTTTAGGTTCGTTTTGAATAGTGGGAGAGAGGTTAGGGTTGTAAGGTTTTGTGGTAAATTCTGCCATGGACTTAATGCTTGCAGTAAGAGGGAGAAGAGTATCATGATCACGGCTCACTGGGAGTGACATCCACTAATGTGGATTCATACTTGGTGAATTAAAGAAAGGTTATGAATACTCTCCATTAAATTATGTTAAAAATAAAAATTAAGATCCACCCAGTGTAGGAAATGAAAGATGCACATTAACTGACATGAGGACATTTCTGTGTCAGAACCCACAATGCAACTAAACAGTCCTGAATATATTTACTGTATATTACACAACAGATATCTTCTGTAATACATGGTAAAGACTGTTTGGTCTACAGTTATATGAGGCCAGAAGGACTAGGCTGAATCTTTTCTTGAAGGAAGCTATGCAGTTGTTAAAACTTGCATTAAGAATGGGAAATTATCTGTATATCTCTGGTTAGATCCAGACCTTTATTTTGTTAATATAGATGGTAATATAATTGGATGACTTTTTTATTTATTTATTTTTTTTGCTTTGCTGTCTTTTGGAAACCAGCAGTCCTACTGTTTGCACTGTAACTCCAGTATTATGTAGCTATGGATTACGCTTCGCCATGGGCGGAACATTATTAAAGTATTCACTGATTTTTTTTTCATTTGCTTTTTGCCCAGCTGAATATCTGCCCTTTCTGTAACACATAATGGTGTTAGTACTTGAGAAATACATGTACAATGTTCCAACTTTCAGCAGTGTCCAAGCTCTGTGTATGTAACAGTAACAAACTGCACCCCTGATAGCCAACAGATAACAGTAACACTGGCAACATGAAGCGTCTTGAGTTCACAAGGGCACAGAAGTGGAGGATGTACATGAAAAATTTAGCATCTAGTGTCCTCTATTTGTGAACGTGTAACTTGCAAACAATGCTGCCTCTGGAATGCATGAGTGGGCAAAATTTGCCTCAAAGTCATGCCCATCCCTCATCCTGGAGAACCGAGAGCATCCTGCTTGGCATTCAGTCCCATCCTAGCTTGGTAAACCATCTAGTGTTCATGCCTGCTTTGGAATCTGAGCCACTAAAAATAACAAGTGCAAAGCCAACCAGCTAATCTTTCCCTTTGAATGTGTATGATTTTGGAAGCAGAAAACTGGTTTACCACACACACTTACATCATACTCTGCTTGGAGCAATTTATTACATTATGTACAAAACTACTGTAGCCAATGTGTCCACCTGGGACTCAATGAATGTGCTTTCATGATGTTGCTATGTGACAGTAATAACATACCATTATGTAGCTGTAGTTCATAGGTAGGTACTAGGCTATCTGCCCAAGGGCCTACGTAAGCCTAGCCAGCAAGGTTCCATAGCTTACGCCACCCAAGAAAGTTATTTTCCTGTGCCACTGTCCAGCAGAGACACAGAAGTGATCCCGGGGGTGTATTTCCTATTTCCCTTCCACTCATCAAGATTTTTCTTGAAGAGTGCTAATGAAGAACTTTGCTTGACATAGATGGGTAGCTTGTTCCAGAGTATAGGAAGTCTCTGGGACAGGAATTTATCCCTCCAGCGTGTCCTGTTTATTGTGGTGACAAGGTTTAGGTCCCTAGAGCGTGTAGCTCGGAGGGATTGGGATTTCTTTAGGTGTAGCATGTCCAACAGCTCTGGGTTAGACATAGCTTTATATGTTAGGCAGAGATCACCTTGGAGTAGGCGATATGCTACAGAGTAAAGCTGGAGTTTTTTGAGGCGGTCAGTGTAGGGCATTTGTTTGAGGCCAGTAATCCACTTTGTGAGGTACTTCTGTGGCCTTTCCAGCTGCTGCAGATGTCTTGTGAGGTACATTCCAAAAGGGGCGTTGTACTCTATAATGGGTCTAACGAGTGACGAGTAGAGGGGAACAATGACCTCTTTTTTTCCTGGATGAGAACCCTTTTATGATGCGGTCACACAATTCCTTGCAGTTACCTGACCAAAAGAAGTAGAAACCAGTATAAAACTATTCCCCTCTCTGTCTGAAGGAGCACCAGTCTATCTTCTTCAGCATATGCCCCACAGGAAGCGGGGTAGCTTCCAGATCTAGAACCACTAACTTTGTAAGCAGTTATTCTCTTGCTCAGTAAGATTTATGTAATAAATGAAAATACAGCTTGCTACATTTTAGAGTGATTATATTACAATAATCTCTCATTAAACACTGTTTTCAATTTGCCATCAATACCCCAAAATTTCTTGCTTCAAGGTGACAAACACATTTTGTTTTTAACATAATTCATCTTAACTTTGATCATTTTAAACTTTACAATATAAGTATTGCTATACTGAAACTTTGCTGCTACCCCTCTTACTCATGACTCTTGTACCCCCCCTACAAATCAACTACTAACTTAACTGTGACCTCCTTGGTCAGTTAAGAAGCTACTCTGCAGCTTAAATGTGTTGCCCACCATGAAACTGACCTTTTGTAGCAGTCATGTGATGACCAACAGTCAACAAAATGTGAATTCAGATGTGAAGAATAAGCTCAGATTTGATGTAAATAGTCTAAGATGGTCGACCACAGGGAGATGGTCATAAATATAAAGAATTCTCTCTCTCTTCTGCAGACAGAGGGAGCCATATTCACATTAAATACAACTCTATGGTTGACCACTAGGAACATTTTATTTATGTATTTGTTTTTGCTGACTTATACATTCATCCACCCTTTTGCTTATTTATAATCTGGTGGGTGGTTTCATCCAGAACATACTTTTCAGCTACAAGTAAACATCAATGTATATGGCATGCACAGCAAAATAAATAAATCAGGTACTGGTTCAGATGCCATATAAATTGTAAAAATATACAGGTTTCTAAGAGGTTCAAGCTGAAGTGAGGATGGGAGGCTTGCTCATCAGCTCACATGTATACTATATACTACCTGTAATGAGGTAGATGAATAACAAAGAGAATGACCACATCCATGCAGGATACAGTAGGAGTACCAGTATTTTTTCTGCTGAAACTATATTTTTCCAATCAAGAAAGACACTCCTCAGTTATTTCCTAGATGTTAACATGTCCACAAGACTGTTGGAAACTCCGACGACTGCTTTGTTTCAAGGGGAGAAGCTACACATACCTGCAAACAATGGCCATTGCTTCATAGAAAGTGGTAAATAATAAGGCTGCCATCTATGTCAAAAAAAATATCACAAAAAGGAACCTGAAGATTTCTTAAAGACAGTTATAATTTAATCGAAGCAGCAATTTTCTAAATCAAGACTTCATACTTTTAGGAACTTCAGGAAATTAGTTTATATGAGAATGGACAGTAATTACCAACATTGAGGTATATTAAGTGAACAAGAGATGAAAAAGGATTACATTTTCTTACCTCTTATTGTGTGGGGAAAGCTTCTGAGGGACATTTCTCTTTTTGACGAGTTTCTCTACAGAGTTGCCATGAACAACATTGCGGGAAGGATGATACTTGAAAAGGCCAGGGTATTTCTTATCCACAGCCTGTTCTCGCCTGATATACAAAAGGAAAAGCAAGCATATAAAGACAATGATGGAATACACCAAGTTATAAAATAACTAACTGGAAATTTTTTAAAACCTTCCTCAGTTATGCAGCTAATCTCATTACTTGCCTTTACCCAGGTTAACTTTTCCCATCATTATCTGTTTACCTTCTAAGAAGGGAATGTCTAGGCATGTTAGATGATGCTCTGGATATTATTCTCAATCTCAGTACATTTGGTCAATGCTATTTTGCAAACACTGTTGGAAGCTTTTCCTTTCTTACTGTATAATATTCCACATACAAAATGACTACCTTAACAAAGAGTAGGGCCACTCAATCAGTTTGTCCAATTTTTCCAGAAATTCCATAATTTTCATCTCAAGCTATACAAAATCCAGTTTTATCCTTTATGGCAATAATTATGTTTGGACTAAAATTATAAAAACTACTTATATATTTGAGTAAATTAAATAAAGATATTACAATATATTGCAAAAAAAGTTATTTTAAGTATTTTTTAATGATTTACTCCAAGAAAACATTTACAAGCTATGGCCTGGGACATGAACCATTTACAGACTATGTCCATTAGAGACATAGCTGCCAAACCAGGGATGACATTCCTGTTCCCCATCCAGTTGTCCAAGTTGCACTTGAATTGGATTAGGGAGGAACTCTGCTTCACATTGATGGGGAGCTTGTTCCAGAAACAGGGCGATCTCTGGGATACATACCTGTCTCTTCATCAGGTCCTATTTATATCACAGGCAGGGTTTAAATCCTTAGAATGGGCAATTCTGGTGCTGTTTGTTTTGCAGATATGCAGGAGGCCCATCAGAATGGGGTATGATAATGCCCTGCATGGCAGGCACACATCTCCCCTCAAAACCCTGTAGGAGACAGAATAGAAGGATAGAGCCTCGAGGCAGTCTGCATATGACATTTTACTTAAGCCTTGTATTCTTTTATTGTGGAACTTCTGTGGAAGTTCCAGTTGTTAGATATGTCTGGTTAGCTACATACCAAAGAGGGCATTGTACTCAATGATAGGTCTGATGAATGCCAAATACAGTAGAACAATGAATTCCTTGGACTTAGATGCCATACCTTTGTTTATATGTTGTGCAACATAGAATGATTTCCTCACCACTGTAGACACGTTATGGTCAAAGGCTAGATTACTATCTATGTGTGTCCCTAAGTCCCTGACTACTGTGTCAACTCTAAGAGGTGTGTTGTCAATATTATAGTTACCAGGGGTGGATGACTTCCTGAAGGATACTATTATGCATTTCTTGGCATTTAGTTTTAGTCCATAGCTCTGACACCAGTTGTTTGTCTGTTTCAGCCCCTCCTGTTGAACATTTGTGTCAGTGTGGGATTCAATGACATCTCCTAATTTGCAATCATCTGCAAATTTAGTCAGCCAGAGACCACTGACATTAGCCTTGACTTCAGAGAAGTAAATGCCAAAAAGCAGCGGTCCAAAGACTGATCTCTGAGGGACTCCACTTGTGACTGACCTCTTTGTAGAGGTGGACTTCCCAAGTCTAACTTCCTGGGTCCTGTCTGTGAGCCAGTTGGCTATCCACCGGGTGATATACGGGTTTGTACCTAACCTCTTGACTTTGTCAACAATGCCCGAGTGGGGTATTGTGTCAAATGCCTTTGGCCAGGTCAAGGTAGGCAGTGTGAATGATTTTGCCCTCATCCATTGCTTTGGTGACTTTCTCACAGAAGTCCATCAGGCCGAGTAGGCATGATCTGCCCTTGACTAAAGCAAAATGGGTTGGGTGCAGTGTCTGGATGTTTACTATATCACTACTGATCCTTCCCATGATGATTCTTTCCATGCTTTACATATAAGACTAGTGAGGCTTATGAGTCTGTAGTTTCCAGGGTCTGTAGATGACCCACTTTTGTGCAGAGAGATGACTGTTGCTGTTCTCCATTCACGAGGCACAAAGCCTGTTTGGAGGCTATAGTTAAATAGCAATTCCAGAGGCCCTGATAGGTCATGTTTCGTGCTATTTAGAAGGCATCCTGGGATATTGTCTGGGCCCATTGATGCAGTGCTCTTGGCCTTAGAGAGATCACTAAGGACCTGTTCCCTAGTGATAGCAGGGGGAGTTATATTTTGATGCTATTTCCTGAGGGAGGGTTGAGGGGGAGAGAGGGGTAAAGCTGGAGCTAAATTTATCAGCCAGTAGGCTTGCTATATTTTCTGCCTCAGTGTAGGTGGCTCCATTTACAATGAGCTCTGCACACAATTGTGTATTGTCTTTGAGGTTGCAGATATAGCTAAAGAATGCCTTGTGGCTGTCCTTGGCCTGGGAGGCCAAATTCACCTCAAATTTGGCTTTGGTAGACTTTGTCCTCTGAGATATTTGTTTAGTTTGATGAGAGTGCTTTTATCCTGCTGGGTGCTGCACCTCCTAATTTTTGCCATGATTTTCTTCCTTCTGTTACACAACCTACTGATTTTGTGATTCCACCAGGGTGGTTTGTTTTATGAGTTAGTTCTGTACTTCTTCCTTGTGGGTTCAGCTGCCTTTATGCAGCTATTAACATGCTTGTACAGGATTTCTGTGAACAGTTCTGCATAGGCAGCTGTGTTCTCAGGGTTTATAAGGGCTTGAAAGTTTGCCAGGTTATCACTTAATAGCAGGAGTTTAGCCTTAGAGTAATTACTGAATATTCCAGGTTTATCTGGGGATCCAGGTTTTATTTTTATTTATTTTACATTTGTTTACTGGAGAGGTCCGACTGGACATAGCTGTCCGTTTTCAGCGAAGGCCAGGGAAGAAAACCTCCAGAACAACTGCTAACATACTATACATAAGATATTTACATGAGCATTGTGGTTTAGACATACAGGTATAAGATATAGCAGATAACATGATTCCAGAAGATATTTACATAAGCATAGTGGTTCAGATATACAATTAAAAGTATAGCATGTAGTAACATATGATTGTTGTTCATATAATATGTTTAGAAGAGATAATCTTGAAGATGCAGTGAAGATAAGAAAGGAAAAACTAAAAAATACTAGCCAGATAATCTTGAAGATGTAATGAAGATAAGAGAAGAAAGGAAAAACAAAGTACTAGCCAGTTGGTCAAAGGAGAACATAGACATGTTCATATGAGGTTCATTGACATTTTAAGGGAAAGCTTTTCAACTTAGTCTAGGGGAGAGTTAGTGCGTCAAGATGGGACAATGGGGAGTAGGTGGAAGTGAGTTGGTAAGTAACGTGTAATAACATATAGTGCATCTATGGGAGTTTTAAAGAAGAGCTTGGATAGTGGGTAGGGGAAAGGTGTTAGACTATTTCAGGCAGGTGCTAGGCAGCTGCATGCCAGGAGTTGTTTAGGTGGGAAATAAGCTGTTTTTTGAAGATGGTTTTGTTAGGTTGTACCCTAATTTGTAGTGGTAGGGAGTTCTAAGTCTTGGCAATGTTGCTAGAATACAGGAAGTCATTTTTACTTCAAAGGAGACCATTTTGTGGTCTGACCTTACCAGGGAAGACATTACAGTAGGGGTGTGCAGCACTCTCCTATATTAGTGAGGACCAGATCCAGTATGGCTGCATCCCTAATTGGTGAATTGACTATCTGGTTCAGGAAGTTTGTGTTTACAAAATCCAGGAATTTCTGTGCTTGTACATTTGGTGTTGTACAGGATTCCCAGTTAATAGTGGGGTAATTAAAGTAGCCCATGAATATAGTATTTGCTTGGATGGTTAGTGTTTCTAATAAGTTTAAACACATGGTATGGGTTTCCTGGGTCATACAGGGGGACCTATAATTGGCAAGGAAGTGATACTGGTTTTTGCCAATGGTGATTTGAACATGGAGCAGCTCAAGTGCATTGTCCTGTTTGACCAGCATTGAGGTATATTTATTTTTGATGTAAATAGAGACACCTCCACCTTTAGTCCCTGTCTGTGTAGTAGCTGGTCTAAATGTATGGAAGTAGTTGTAACCTTGCACTGCTTGTGTGCTCTCTGTGGCTTTAAACCATGCCTCAGTGACTGCATAGAGTGGAGTTTGGCTAAAGGTAACATAGGGATGGAGGATGGCATAAATCCCAGGAGACTCGGAAACTCTTTGGGTGTAAAAGAAGTCAGAGGAAGAAGATTTTGAAAGGAAATGAGAGTCAAGACCTTTGGCAGAGGCAGGAATGCCAACACAGGCACAGTCTGAATCCTGCACCCCAGGAAAACATGATCATGAGAAGGTATTAGAGAAGACTTTTTGAAATTTAGTGTGAACCCAAGACTTTGCAAAAGAGTAATGGCAAAGTGAAGACTTTGTATTAAGGTCTCTGGAGAAGATGCCTGAAACAGGAGATCATCCAAGTAAGGGAATACATGTATGCCTTGAAGCTTGTAAAAAGCAATCCCAGGAGCTAGGCATTTTGTGAATACCTTGGGGCAGTAGAGAGGCCAGAGGGCAAAGCAGAAAACTGAAAATGCCAGGAAGCAACAGAGAGATGTAAAAGGGGATGAATAGGCATGTGAAGGTAGGCAACCTTGATATCCAGAGAAGCCATAAAAGCCTGATGAGGTAGTACAGCGAACAAGGTCTGAAGAGATGATGTAAAAGGAAGGAACCGTCAGAAAGGTATTTAGGTGTGAAAGATCCAGAATGGGTCTCCAAAGACCCTCCTTTCAGGGCACCAGAAACATTCTGGAATAAAACCCTTTTCCCATTTGGGCCTGTGGAAACTCTTGAATAGTTCCCTGATGTAACAGATGTTCTTTGTGTTTCACTGTTGCAGTCATCACACTTGGGTTATCTGCCTGCAGGTAGCCCTCAGTCGGCCCGAATACCAGAGTCTTGGGATTTCTGTGTCGGATGCTGTCACTTCTTCCATGACATCAGGTTGTCAGGAGTATAAAACATGCAGCCAACGCCATTACATCTGCTTTTCTTGCCGAGCAGAGCCCAAAGCAGAAGCAGTTCACAAGTGCCGGTTGATTGCTACCTGAAATTTAAATTATTCGAGTTTCAGACCTGAAGTCTTCTAAAGCTAAGTACCCCGTTGGGAATCCTTTTTTACTGCTCTAACCGATGTCAGAAAAAATGAATAATTGTCTTGCCTGTGGAAAGCAAATACCTCACAGAGATTTTCATTCTTACTGTGTCACCTGTGTAGGCCCAGACCACGACGTTCCTCGCTGTCGGTTTTGTGCCCTGTTCAACGCCCAAACTATTTGTCGGGCTATCTTTGTTGCTAAATTCTTTCGGTCTAGTTCTCCGTATTCCGAAATGGCTTCGATAAGCCATCTGACTACCGATCTTCTGAAAAAAACGTAAGGATAAAGACAGAGACAGACCGCATGGGTCCAAAACTGCCAACGATGCTTCTGTTAAGCTTGTTGCCAGTCCGCTGGTACTCAGTGAGGTGTTTTCCCTGCCCCTGATACCTGCTTCTACAGATTCGCAGGCCTCTACTGATACCCATTCGGAGTCCGGTATGCCGCAAGATGCTTCTTCGACTATAGAACCTGCAGATGTCTCTACCTTGGATGGGTCCGGAGCCACTGTGCAGGCACCGGCTTCTGAGGGTGTATTCAGACTTTCCGATGTTCGGATTAAACAGACTACTTCGTTTCAGACTAAAACTACCGAATTTCTCAGGCCCAGAGTTCGCACTATGCCTAGGAAACAGACAACCAAAGTGCCTTCTCAAGCTCCCATGCCACAGAAACAAATGCTTAGAATGGCTGAAGACCTTATTACTTTAATTAGGGAAAGCCAGCCTTCCCCCTCTAAAAGAAAAATAATTGATTTTTCTTCTGATTCTTCAGATCACGTGTCCGATGACTCTGACCCCCAGATTACCAGGATATACCCTTATCTACCTATGAGGATTCTGATGTAGAGGATTCCATTCCCTCTGCCTCCCCACCAGAGGCTTTTTCTTTCAGTGAAAAGTACAGTTTTGTACCTACCATAAATGTAGATGTTCGAGTATCCACATTGCTGCAGTCCTAACTATTGGGGTAGTCCGCTGTCCAGTCGGCCCGAATACCAAAGTATACGGCTGACGTCGGTCACGGCGCATTAGACTGACGTCAGTACGTCAGGGTACTAATGTGCATGACCGACGTCATATCCTCAGTCTTTTCTTGCCCCAGATGTCAGAAGACCCTAAAAAGACAAGGCCAAAACCAAAAACTCCAAACATACCTGCACCAAAAATATATACAAAAGTACCAGAATAAAATCTCACCTACACAACCACCCCTAAACACAGAGGGGAAGGAGGGAGGGTAAATTGGACTGCAGCAATGTGGATACTCGAACATCTACATTTATGGTAGGTACAAAACTGTACTATGTTCTTCACTCCACATTGCTGCAGTCCTAACTATTGGGTAGAATCCCAAAGCAGAGGTAAGGGAGGCTGGCAAATCATAAGGAAGCAGGAGCTGATAACATGCCTTGCAAAATAGCTGTGGCAAAACCAGCCCTAGACTTAGAGTAGAGAGGAAGGTGGTAATGCTTAGAGAAAGTATGCACTGAACTCCAAGTAGCTGCCTCCAAAATATCCTTAGTAGCCACCCCCCTTAGAAATGCTGTTGAAGTGGCAGTAGCCCTAGTGGAATGAGGCCTAATCCCAGCTGGAATCTCCTTGCCATGATGGGAATAACAGAATGCAATGCAAAACCCAATCCACCTAGAAATAGTTTGTTTTGACACAGGCTTGCCCTGCGAACTCAAAGCAAAAGAAACAAACAACTGCTGAGACTGCCTAAAATCCTTAGTCCTGCTTAAATAATAACGCAATTGCCTGTGTACATCTAAAGTGTGCAAAATCTTTTCCCCTTTATTTTGGGGATCTGCATAGAAAGTAGGCAAATGAATGGTTTGGTTTAAAGCCACACTAGAAACCACCTTAGGCATAAAGGAAGGATTAGTACGTAATGATACCCTATCCTTATGAAAAATCAAAAAAGGCTCAACCACCATAAGGGCCTGTAACTCAGAAACCCTTCTTGCAGAAGTAATGGCCAACAAAAAAGCAGTCTTCCATGACAAGTATTTCAGTTCAGCAGTAGCCGCAGGCTCAAAAGGTTGTAGAGTAAGTTTCTCCAACACAAAATTGAGATCCCAAGCAGGAGTAGGAGCTCTACGTGGGGTCTTATATTCTTTGCCCCTCTAAGAAATTGCTTGAACAAAGGATGTGAAAACAATGGTGGGTCACAGTCATAGTGAGCTGAAATTGCTGCAGCATGAATCTTAATGGAAGAGAAAGACAAACCTTTGTCCAATAACTCAGTAAGATATTGAAGAGCCACACTCAAATTAGGCTCAGAAATCTCCAAATTCTTTGCTGCAGTCCAAAATAAAAATCTCTTCCATTTTTCTGCGTACACCTTCCTTGTACTAGGTCTTCTGGCTTCCATAATCACATTTAAAACTTGTTGAGGAAGTTGAGACCTGCTATCTTTCAAAACAGAATATGCCAGGCTGTTAGATGAAGAGAGTGAAGCTTGACATTGAGCAGATGACCGTCCCTCTGAGACAACAGGTGTGGAATCAAGGGTAAAGGCCATGGAGGCTTCTTTACCAGACTCCTCAGTAATGGGTACCAGTGCTGCCGAGGCCAATCTGGAGCTATTAAAATCATCCTTGGCATGTCTTGTCTGACCTTTAGAAGCACCTTTGGGAGAAGAGGCAGAGGTGGAAAAGCATACACATGAAGATTTTTCCAACTGAAAGAAAGAGCATCCACTTTCCAAGCTGTGTGATGAAATCCTTGTGCAAAACTGTGGCAGCTGGTGGTTTAGTGGAGAAGCGAACAGATCTATGTCTGGAGTTCCCCATGACACTGTCAATTTTGAAATACATGAAGATCCAGTTTCCACTCGTGGGGATCCATGATTTGTCTGCTTAACACATCTGCTAAGGAGTTCTGTGCTCCGGCAGAAACCTTGCCTGAAGAGTTAGTTGCAAGCTGGGCGCAGTCTCCCATAAAATCATTGCTTGCCTGCACAATGGGTAAGAATGTGTTCCCCCTTGTTTGTTGATGTACCACATGACAGTTGTGTTGTCTGTTAGAATCAACACCTGCCCTGGAAGAAGTAACTCCTTGAAAGCCAGTAATGCAAACTGGACTGCTAACATCTCTTTCATGTTGATATGTAGATGCTGTAGTCTGGCAGGCCACTTGTCTTGTATCCACTTTCCATTTAGATGAGCTCCCCAAGCAATGTCTGAGGCATCTGTCGTTAGAATCTGACTTGCCTCTGGCCGGGTCACAGAGAGTCCCTTGTTTAGGTGACATTCCTGAGCCCACCACAAAAATTCCTTTTGAATGCAAGGTATTAATTGAATGACAGTGTCCAAATCCTGGCAGTGCTGTGTCCATAGATTTTTGAGATACCATTGTAGCTTCCTCATATGCAGTTTGGCATTGGGAAGCACCAGAATACAAGATGCCATGAACCCTAAGGCTTGAAGGACTGTCCTTGCAGTCAGCCCGGACTGAAGAGATAGTTGATGGAAGTAACTGGAAAGATTCTTTTGTTTGTCCGGGGTTAAAAAGGCCATCTGGGCTGCTGTATTCAGTCTCACACCCAGAAAGCACATGTCTTGAGAGGGTACTAGACTGGACTTTATTTCGTTCACAGAATACCCTAGGCATCTTAGCACTGCTATGACATATTCCAAATGCTGTAGAAGGTCTTTCTTTTCTTGAGCCAGAATCAGGCAGTCGTCCAAGTAAGGATAGATTTGAATTCCTTTTAGCCTGAAGTAAGCTATCACTGGAGCCAGAACCTTTGTGAATACTCTGGGCAGTAGATAAGCCAAAGGGCAATGCAGAGAACTGATAATGAGAATTTCCAGCTCGAAAACGCAGATACTTCCTGCAACTTAGTCTTATAGGCACATGAAGGTAAGCTTCCTTGAGATCTAAAGTTACCATCCAGTGATCTTTGCCCAGCAGAGGTAAAAGCTGTTGTAACGTCAACATTTTGAACTTTGGAATGTCCAGATAAGTGTTGAGGATAGATAAATCCAAAATTGGTCTCCACGTGTTCCCCTTTTTTGGTACTAGGAACTGGCGAGAATAAAATCCTAGGCCCCTATCTGGCACAGGAACCGACTGAATGGCCCCTATTTGGAGCAACAGAGAAATTTGCTTGTGAGCCTCTGGTCTTTGTAGAGGAGGAATGTCTGGCATGCCTTTGAAAGGAGGCAAGGTATGGAAATAAAACCTGTAACCGTGGTGAATGATATCCAGAACCCATCTGTCTTGGGTAATTAAATCCCAATTTTCTTTGAAAAGAGACAGCCTTCCTCCCAGAGGTGCTGCCAGGCGGGAATGTACTGGCAGCTGAAAAGGCAGGTCATTGGGTCTGCTTACGAAAGGACTGACCCCTGCCCTCACCAGAAACCTGAGCAGGTGAACTCCCTGTCCTAGGCCTAAAAGAACCTTGAGCTCTGCCCCTACCACGTCTAGACCTACCCCTAGACTGGGAATCATAAGCAGGATAAGTCCACCCCTTAGTAGGCCAACTTCTACTAAACTTCGGAGGCTGCACCTGCAAAAAATCCTTAACAGTTTGCATAGACTTAGCCTTGTCCTCCATTTTCTTTAAAACTGCTTCCACAGGCGAACCAAACAACACATCAGACTGTAAAGGAGCATCCAAAATCCTTGTCTTAACATGCTCAGCTAAGTTCTGATCTCTCAACCAGGCGTGCCTACGAAGAACAGAACCAGTGGCAGCCACCCTCGAGGAGGCCTGCACAGCATCAAAACCACACTGCAAGGAATGCTTTCCCACTTGTTCAGAAACATGAACTAAATCCTGCAACTCTTTACACTCAATACCTTCCGCCAGAGCATCCACCTTAGACTTCAATTGTGAAAGGAGGTAATTCTGATATTTTAACATATGAAACTGACAATTCAACGCCCTCATGGCTAAAGTGGAAGAAGTGTACACTTTCTTTCCCCATCTATCCAAAGCCCTTGCCTCTTTATCAGGAGGAACAGGATTTTTAACAACAGAGGCCTTCACACCTTTAGGCCCCTGAGAGACAGTTTCCGGGTCTGCCCTAGGACTCTTAAACAGATACTTATGAGCTTCAGGCACCCTATAGTACCTATCCGGTTTAACTGGGGCAGGAGGCAGAGAGTCAGGATTCAGGGAAGCCTCTGCAAAAACATCTTCCACCACATTCAGAACAGGAGGTATAGCTAAAGGCCTATGCTGGGGTAAAAACAAGAATTCCCTAAGTCTCTTTCTGGAATCAGAGAAATCTTGACCTTCCCATTTAAAATGCTCCCTCATGGAATGCAGAGTCTCTGAAAATGAAAAATCCTCAGGAGGAGAAGCTGAAGGAGTAGAATCATCCACATCAGAATCAGAATAAGGAGGATACTCCTGCAAGTCTTCAGCCGAAGACTCAGAAGCCTCTGAACATTGCTCAAAACTCTCAAACTCAGGTTCCACCCTAGGCCTCTTATCAGGAGGGGGCATAGAACCTCTAATCATTGTAATCAAATCCTCTGCCATTTTTAGCATATGCTTCTTAGGCAAAGACCCTGAAACACTCGGAGAAACCCCCACTGAAGCTAAAGTAGGCCTGCCCCTTAAAGAAGCCTTGGCAACAGAAGGCGAGGCCCTAACCACCTTAGGAAGAGAGGGAAGAACAGCCACCTGAGAAGCCCCCTCAGCCTGGCCTACTTCCTGAGAGGACACATCCTGTAACAGTAAAGTTTCTCCCTGAGACTCCAAAGAAACTCCTGGCAGAACCTCTGGCTCCACTGAGCCTTCTAAAGAACCGACGTCCGGGACTGTCGGTTCTTCCACTCTAGGCTTTGCTGCTTTGTCCTTGCGCTTTTTGGCTGAAGCGGGCGTCGGAACATCCGACGGCATGTTATAATTACAACGCTTCCCAAACACTAACCTGGCACAGTCTAACCTTCTCTTAATAGTGCGTTTGTTAAATCTAGCACAAGAGTGGCATCCAACAACGTCGTGCTCAGGCCCTAAACAAGGTATACACAAAGTATAGTAATCCCTATGAGGTATCTGTTTCCCACAAGAAATACAGTTATTCACTTTTTCTGACATCCGGTTAAATACTGAGGCAAGAAAAAACCAAAATATTCCCCAACGGGGTACTTAGCCAACTTTGATTCGGTCTGAAACTCTGACTTCAGAAACTTTCAGAACGCCAACCTGCACTTTCAAAACTGCTTCTGCATCGGACCATGCGGCAAAAAAGACTGAGGATATGACGTCGGTCATGCGCATTAGTACCCTGACGTACTGACGTCAGTCTAATGCGCCGTGACCGACGTCAGCCGTATACTTTGGTATTCGGGCCGACTGGACAGCGGACTACCCCAATAGTTAGGACTGCAGCAATGTGGAGTGAAGAACATCCCTGCATGCCCTCAGAGAGCATTTCCGCTGGGAGTGGCAGGACTACCCACAGTCCAAAAAGAGACTCAGGGAATTTTTAAACTTGCTTCGGCACAGGCCTCTAGCTATCCCTCCTGTTCTGGAAATTGTAGATGATGTCTTCATGGAATCCAGTCTTACCACTGATACTTTGCCACCAGCTCCTAGAAAACCTGACAGGTACTACAGAGTACCTGACTCTCACAAATTTCTATTTAAGAATCCTACTGTGGATCTAGAGACCATTTCCAAGGGACCTAAAGGCATTAAGGTTACTACAGCCAAAAACCCTACCTCTTCGGACAGGGATTCTAGGGCTTTAGACAGATGGGGGAAGAAGGTATACACCTCTGCTACTCTTGCCATCAGGGCATTAAATTGCCAGTTTCACATGTTGAAGCACCAGCAACATATTATGGAACTAATTAAACAAAAAATTATGTTGATTCTTGATTGTGCAGAACATAAAAGATTTACAAGAATTAATGCATTCTGCAAACCAAGTTGGAAAACATACTTTGCAATGTGGTTTTTGATGCTTTAGAAGCATCTTGCAGGGCTGCTGTCACTGGGTCTGTTCTTAGAAGGCATGCTTGGCTAAAGGAACAAATCTTGCCAGACAATGTCAAAGCAAAATTACTAGATGCTCCATTAAACCAAGAATGTTTGTTTGGCACTAAAGCAGAAGTTCTTAAAAAGATGGAGGAAAAAGCTAAATCTATGCAAACTGTTAAAGATTTCCTACAGGTACAGCCACCTAGATTCAACAGGCATTGGCCTTCAAAAAACTGGTCCTTTCCAGTCCCTCCCCAGATCTTCTCAGTCTAAACCCAGGGGCAGCAGACCACCAAGACTACATTCTCAGGGTATGCACAGATCTAAACAATGGAGTGCTCCCACCTCAAAAACAGGGAGTGGTAAGACACCATCCTATGGAAAAAGTTCACAATGGCTTGTCCTTCATCCTTCCCAGCCTTGCCCAAGTACTTGCACCCCTAGGAGGAAAACTCGCCCTGCATGCAAAAAACTGGGAGTACATTACCCAGGACAGGTGGGTCTTAAACATTGTATCCCGTGAATACAGATTCTACTTCCACTCACTGCCAACCCCAAGCGGATTGCCAGACCTCTCCCCAAACCAGTGGGCAGAGGCCCAAAAGCAAATACTTTCTCTTCTCAGTATCAAGGCTATTCAACCTGTTCCAACAGAGCAAAGGGGACAGGGTTTCTCCTCCAGACTGTTTCTGGTGCCCAGAAAAGAAAACTCTTGGCGCCCTATCCTGGATCTGTCAATTCTGAACACCTTCCTGGTGGTTCCAAAATTCAAAATGGTTACTCTCCAACAGCTGCTTCCTATGCTAGCCAAGGACTCCTGGCTGGTCACCCTAGACTTAAAAGAAGCTTATCTGCACATCCCCATAAGGGAAT
The DNA here is from genome assembly GCF_019279795.1 of Protopterus annectens. Lineage (NCBI taxonomy): Eukaryota > Metazoa > Chordata > Ceratodontiformes > Protopteridae > Protopterus > Protopterus annectens. Next base: position 1,084,116,205 of record NC_056743.1, read on the forward strand.
CTTGCAGGAAATGTCTACGTTTCAGGGCAGGCTCTATGCACTATCAGTTCTCTGCACTTCCCTTTGGCTTATTTACTGCACCCGGGGTATTCACAAAATGCCTGGCTCCAGCCATTGCATACTGCAGGCAGAGAAAAATTCAAATTTTCCCATACTTGGACGATTGCCTGATTCAGGCAGTCAGGAATTGCTACTTCAGCACCTGACATTTGTAAAGAGACTTCTAACTTCTCCAGGGTATAGCATTAACAAAAATAAATCACATCTGGTACCCAGTCAAAAAATTGTATTCCTGGGAGCAAGCTTGAACACAACTTCCCAGATGGTGTTCCTCACTCCAAAAAAAAGGTTTATTTGACAAACTACTTCAATCTACTGGCCACCCAAACCCAGCTATCTGCAAGAAAAATACTGCAAGCCCTAGGGTTCATGGCCTCTTGCATTCTACTAATTCCATATGCAAGACTGCATATGAGGAAACTTCAATGGTACTTAAAAAGTCTCTGGTGTCAACATTCTCAGGACCTAGAAACAATAATTCCTATCATTCCTTGCCTAAGGACAGAGTTCCTTTGATGGGTAGAGGCCTGCTACCACAACAAGGGACTCCCTTTCACTCAACCCCATGCCGCCCAAACCCTGACAACAGATGCATCAGAATATGCATGGGGGGCTCACATGGCAGGCAGATGCATTCAAGGCAAATGGAGCCCAAGACAAATGCACCTGCATATCATTCAAAAAGAAATGTTAGCTGTACAGAATGGATTGACAGCCTTCAAATAACTTATCCTTCCAGGACAACTCTTGATAAAGACAGACAACACCACAGTTATGTGGTACATAAACAAGCAGGGGGGAACTCATACCTACCCACTCTGCAGGTTAGCCATGGCTCTGTGGAACACAGCCTTGAGCAATCAAGTGCACCTGCAAGCTCAATTCCTGCCAGGCAAACTAAATTCACTGGCAGACAACTTAAGCAGAAATCTAATGGACCCACACAAACCCAAATCATTCAAGCTTCTGATCCACAGGTGGGGGGCACCAGAGCTGGACCTCTTTGCCTCCCTCCAGAACCATCCATTGAGCAACTTTTGTACCAGAACTCCCCACAGCCAAGCATGGAAAGTGGATGCCTTGTCCTTTACATAGGGAAACCTCTCAATTTATGGCTTTCCCCCTCCTCTCAAAAGTACTACTCAAGGTCAAAGAGGACAAGTCAAGGACAATCCTGATTGCACCAGACTGGCCACGCCAAAACTGGTACCCACTTTTACGCAGTCTGACAGTAGTGCCACCCTGGCACCTGCCTCAGACCCCTTTCCTGCTGTCCCAGCAGGAGGGCCAGATTTTGCATCCTCAGCTGCAAACCCTGAACCAAGCAGCCTGGCTCATCCCCTGAATACATCACCAGCAACCCTCAGCAAACAGGTGCTGGATGTCATCCTTGTGGCCAGGAGGCCTAGTACTAGGAAATCCTATTCAGAAAAGTGGAAAAGATACTGTTCTTGGAGCCAGCCTCAGGGAAAGGACACAACCGTGCCCAACTTACCTCAAATCCTATATTATCTAGCAGAACTGCTCCACAAAGGCCTATCCTTCTCTTCAATTAAGATTCATGCCTCTGCCATCTCAGCTCATTACAACACTGAGCCACCCCTCTTCTCTCACCCTCTAGTCAAACAGTTCCTGAGAGGAGCTAACAATTTAAGACCCCCGAGGAGAGCTCCCACTCCAGCCTGGGACCTTAACTTTGCACTAGAGAAGCTCACGCTTCCCCCTTTGAGTCTGCTGCTACAGCAGAGTTAAAATTCCTCTCTTGGAAAACAGCCTTACTTCTAGCTATCACTTCAGCAAGAGGAGTGTTTGAGTTGCAGACCCTTATGGCTGTGGAACCCTTCATTATCTTCCATGCGGACAGGGTTTCCCTCAGGACTAACCCATCATTTATGCCCAAGGTGGTATCTAGTGTGGCTTTAAACCAATCCATCCATTTACCAACATTTTTCCCCAATCCTCAGAATAAAGGGGAAAGGATCCTGCACTCCTTAGACTTGCACAGGCAGCTTAGGTTCTACCTTGACAGGACTAAACCTTTCAGAAAATCTGACCAGCTGCTAGTCAGCTTTGCTACAGGGGCAGAGGGCAAGGCCATTTAAATGCAAACTGTCTCCAAATGGATAACACACTGCATCCATTTCTGCTACAAACACCATGGAAAGCCTACCCCACAGGGGATCAGAGCCCATTCCACTAGGGCTACCTCAACCTCTACAGTATTTCTCAGGGGAGTCCCTACCAGGGACATCCTGGAAGCTGCAACTTGGAGTTCTGTACACACCTTCACCAAGCATTACCACTTGCCTATTTTTTCTAAATCCAGAGCTGGATTTGCTGCAGCAGTCTTACAAGGCCTACTAGCCCTAATACTTCTTAACTGCCTCCACCCTTCCTCAGCTTTGGGAATCTACCCAAGTGTGATGACTACAACAATGAAACACAAAGAACATAGTACAGTTGTGTACACTTACCATAACTGTAGATTTTCAAGTGTATTCACTGTTGCAGTCCTGGTTACCCTCCCTCCATCCCCCTGACTTTTCTATAATTTCTACCTATCCTCTTTTTTGGCCATACTTTATGGCAATGGTATTTACTTTTTACTGGAGGTCTTCCACACCATGTAACTGCTTCCTATTTTGGGGGCTCCTGACATCTGGGGCAAGAAAAACTGATGTAATGGCGTCAGCTGCATGTTTTATACCCCTGACGACCTGACGTCATGGAAGAAGCAACAGCATCCGATGCAGAAATCCCAAGACTCTGTTATTCAGGCCAACTGAGGGCTACCTGAAGGCAGATAACCCAAGTGTGATGACTGCAACAGTGAATACACTTGAACATCTACATTTATGGTAAGTTGACACAATTGTACTTTCTCAAAGCACCTCTGGGAATAAATGTAACGGTTCCTGAGGTGGCTGAGGAATGCCCATGAAGAGAGGAAGGGATTTACAAACCAAGAAATACTCTTGTTGAATTATGGAAAGAACCCATGAGTCTTGGGTTATGCTTGACCAAATTGGAAGAGACAAAGAAAGATGAACAGAGAGAGGAATGAGGCTAGGAAGAGTGTGATAGATACTACCTGGATTCTCAGGAAAGAGCTGCTTCTGAGCAGAAGTAGTTTTAGCTGGAGAAACCCTCCTTCCATTATTTTTTTTTTACTTTTAGGAGAAGGAAGAGCCAGTTTTTTTGAATAAAGGCTGGCTTGGAAGGATAGTTCCTTTCTAACTAAGGCACAGGTGAAACAAAAAGATGTTTCAAGTCCAGTAACTCCTTCTTGCAAGGGCTTAAACAAATCATCAGCAGCAGCAATACCAAACAAGCCATTGTTAGCCAGAGGAACATCCATCAACAAACTTTTATGTCATATGGCAATGGTTGAAGCCTTAGCCCGGAATACCTCCTCAATACAGATGCTGAAGCAGCAGCTCTAGATGAAGCTTCTCCTGCATCATAGCTGCACCTATTACAATGGTGAGCTACCTGAGAGGAAGCCCCTAACAAAGACAAGGCTGAAGTTTTGCCCTCAGAATCTAGAAGGTCAAAGATAACTTGAGTAACCTGGGAAAGGACAGTCAAAACATATCTAGTCATATGAATTTGGTAATTAATAGCAAGAAAGGCAAGAGTGGCAGAAGTATAGACCTTCTTTTCCAGTCTTTCCATAGTCATGCTTTCCTTATCAGAAGGAAGAAGATTAGTGGAGGGCAGTAACTTGGACGGCTTATTTGAAGTAAGAGCAACTACCAAAGGGTCAGCAGATGGGCACTTGTAAAGAAATTCGCAGTCATGAGGCACTTTATAAAAACAGTCAGGCTTCTTAGTAGCAGGGTCTGTGAATACAGAGCTTGAAATGCTGGAGAGAAAGCATCCAGTAAAGCAGGCAAAACTGGAGGAACATCAGATGGTGAGGGAGCCTCCATTTGTAAGAGTCATAAAATCTCTTTTACACATCTGAAACCTGGGTGCAATCCCACATAAAGAACTCCCTCATTTTAGCAATAGTATTGCCAAAAGTAATATCTTCAATAGGGAATTCAGGACTGGTAGATTCCTCTTCAGGAGAAGCATACTCTAGAGGAGATGAAATCTGGGTGGAATAAGCCAAGGATTCCTCATCAGAAGAAACCTTTTCATCAGAAGAATCCTGATCCCTAACTCTCTTGTGAGGGGAAGATGTCCAAGGAAAAGCAGGGACAGACACACCTAAAGGAGGCTTCAGAGTCATAAGGGAATTAAATAAGCTCTGGGTAAAGGTTTACTATTCACTTTGAGGGTCCCTGGGAAAAGAAATATGCTTTGTTTTTTTGCTTCTTTTTTAACCTGACATCCGCCTTATGAAACATGGAAGAGCCCAACGTCAACCTATACTCAATAACTGCTGTCGGAACTTCCTTCCTCACCAGAATTTGAGGACCCCCCCCCCATGTCCTTCTGTGATAATCAGTCTTGGCTCCCTCTGACCATCCAAAATGGACATCTGCAATGCCTCTGAGGACATGCCTGTTGTCGGATCCATGGTGGCCTCTGAAACAATCCCAGGCGAGGAATCCGACCCCAGAACCAGGCGAACCTCCGGGATTTATCAGCCTCATGACAGACATCTGATGGAGGCGGAGCAGAAGAGCCCAACCTAGGTTTTTTGGCTTTCTCTTCCATGAAGACTCCACGTTGGGCCTACAAGTTCCCTCCATAGTGTCTTTTGCTAAAGTTTGAGATGCTGGTTTTTCAAGTAAACTGCAAGGGAGGAAAGATGACTTCATAAAATCTTAGGCGCAAAGCCTGACAAATACTGCAAGTTTTATAATCGTGAGTAAGCCTAAGCAAAACAAGCACTGCTCGTAACTGTCCTTATGTGGAATCTGTCTCCCACCCTGACATTTGCATTTTTCTGGATGACACGTAAAACCCCACAACAAAAAGCAGAAATAAGAAAGAGAAAACCCTGATGGATCACTTATCTGAATGGCTTGATACACCAGCAAACAACTCGGGTGAGCAAAACGATGATCAAAGATGGTGTTGAGACTGGCGGCAGAGTAGTTCTGAGGATGGTATGTCTGGATGTTGCTTTTATGCAATAGGTATGTGAGGACCAAATGTGCAATATATGGTGTACCTTGAGATAATTAAAGGCTTTGGTATACTGGCCAGATGTTGGGCCGCCCTTGGCAGGGAATCCCTTATGTTAAGAATACTGCAACAGTAGAACAGAAGGACAAAGTTCACACCAGTCCCTTTATTAGTGACAATTTTCAGGAAGGTTGTACCTTATCACCATTTTTCACAAATGTTGATCCCAGGCATTAAACTCCTTGCACTTAAAAGTATTTTTAACTTTGATGTTACTGCTAAATATACTGCATGGGGATCAATAGTTTATTAATTGATTTATGCATTAAATTTTTTTTCAACAGAACAGACACAGGTAGTTATTAGGTTTTCACTACAATCTGTTCGAGATGGAGCACCTGAATGAATGCCTAATGTGTGCTGTCTTGGTTACTAATGATGTCTACAGGATTTGAATAAGTTTTATGTGGATTTTAGCTTGCAATGCATTTAAGGAAAACTCAGAATAAAAGCTTTTACAAATGATAACACATCTGTCTAGTAACCTATACAATTAATCAAAGCTTCAACATATAATATAAAGAATTAGTTGGGGAGGCCTGGAGTTGGTTACTAAATTGTATAATTTTTCTTCATTGTGTGTTAAACGTTTTCACATTTTCAACAGCATTTTTCCTTCTAGGAGCTCTCATGAGTATTAATCCATCAGATCCATTACAGATCAAAGGGCACCCCTGCCATGTGCATGTCCTCAGGGATGTTCATTCCCTCAGATGTTCTCTTGTTCAGAGCTCTGATAATTCATGGCCAGATCCCTGACATATGACAAGGTGCCACTGTTTTTCTGTGAATGGGCTTTGCTCTCACTTGCTTTCTAAAAACTGGACTTCAAGCATTCAATATGCTCAAGGATAGATTGCTGCAATGTAGTTAACAAAACCTGAAAAACGTCTGTGTGAACTGATAGAAACATAAAAGAAATTAAACCCACAGACAAATGAGTAGCTACAATACTAACCAAACTGCAAGTGCCAGTTTCACTGGGTATGGAAATGAGAGAGGAAGTGGGCCTCCTGTTTTTTTCCTTTCTTGATGACCTCTGGCTCTTAGCTCTGCTTACATAGTGGCCATTTGTTCAACCTTCACCTGCATCTTGCTAATATGTTTACTAGCTTGTCAGGTTGGCTCCACACAGAATAGCATACCTTTTAACTTCTCTGCAGTTTGTCAGGCAAGATGTTATACTGCCAGTCTGCACTGCTGATCACTGCCCTGCTGGCATGCCTTCCCATATAAAGAACTACCTTACAAAACTCAGTCCATGCTATCTATGGCCCAATCCACCAAGCACCAGAGTCCAAAGCCAAACTAATGGCATTAGTGTCAGACATGGACTCTCTGCCTTTACACCAGACAAATGGCTTACCAGTCTTTACTTAACATGGCTATCAAAAATCTTTAGTGGCGTGTGTGTGTGGGCGAACACGTGCATGTGCCAGATCATTCCTCTGTAGCCAATTCAATAAAAAATAGACTGCCATTCATTTTCTAAAACCTCCTACTATCTCACCTTATACAACTGCCTTACCTGCACATGCACTACAGGGGATTTAATGCAGCATTTTCTATCTAAGGTCCAAAAATCTAGAACTCCCTGCTGCTTCATACCAGAACCACAGCAACACGTGTAATGTTAATGTTTACATTTAGTTTAAAATAATACCTTTTCAGAAAAAAACACAAATGTTTCCAACAACCTCATAAACCCAGTGATGCTCTCCATACAAGCCAGCCATCCACAACTTTATCTCATTCGGTTAGTGATCTTGCAGTGTAACTTCTACTTCTTGTATATGACTACAGTACTGCAATTTTTATGTGCTCAGAAGTCAGGCAAATTCTCTTTGCATGCTGTTTGTGTTTTGTAATTATAGGAGCAAGCTTTGTCTGAAAGTGGGACTCAGACCAGTACACTTACCTTAAAAACATGAGTAAATCAAAAAGTGCATAGTGAGAACAAATGCAAACATGCAGTTCTGAGAATTAGCTACTAGAAGATTACCTTTTTGGGTAAGGCAGACACCACATTGCTAGATGATGTACTGTGCTTTGGGTAACAAATCTATGTTACAAATCCATGCACTTATGAACATAGCATGAGCAAAGCTGGAGATATTTATCTATTTTAAAAAGGATGCCATTGCACCGTTCATGTCCTACTCTTCAAAATGCAAAGATCGGATTAATACTATCCTTACTAAAAGCCTAAGCTCATCCACATTCAGCACTGTAAAGTACAGTTTTGTACCTACCATAAATGTAGATGTTCGAGAGCTAATACAGCTGCAGTCATAACAGATGGGTTCTCCTGCCGTCAGGCGGGTCCTCGGTCGGCCGAATTCCAAAGTCTAGGTCCGGCGTCGGTTGTCGTCGCTTCTTCCCTGACGTCAGTGCGACAGGGGTATAAAAGAACCAGCCGACGCCATTTTTTTCAGTTTTTCTTGCCCCAGATGTCAGGTGCCCCCAGAAGGAAGGCAATACATAAAATTATGTAGTAATGCAATGCAATATAATTAAAAACAGTAGTTGCAAGCAAATACACCATAAAAGAATACCCCTAGAGGGGAAGGAGGGAGGGAAACCTGGACTGCAGCTGTATTAGCACTCGAACATCTACATTTATGGTAGGTACAAAACTGTACTATGTTCATCGTGCATACAGCTGCAGTCATAACAGATGGGTAGAATCTCAAAGCTAAGAAAGGGGTGGTAGGCACTAGGTGGAACTAGGAGGAGCCAAAATGCCCTGCAAGACTGCAGTGGCAAAGCCTCCTCTAGATTTGAAGTATAATGGTAGGTTGTAGTGTTTGGAGAATGTATGCACAGAACTCCAAGTGGCTGCTTCCAAAATATCCTTGGTAGGAACTCCTCTGAGGAAGGCTGCAGAGGTGGCTGTGGCCCTGGTGGAATGAGTTCTAATGCCTGTAGGTACAGTTTTGCCATGAAAGGAATAGCAAAAGCGTATGCAGTGGGCTATCCATTTTGAGATTGTCTGTTTGGAAATTGGCTTTCCTTGAGCTCCTACCGCGTAGGCCCCAAAGAGCTGTTCTGATTTTCTGAAAGGTTTTGTTCTGTCCAAATAATAACGCAGTAGCCTGTGGATGTCCAAGGAATGTAGTAATCTCTCTCCTTTGTTTTGAGGATTGGGATAAAAAGTAGGTAAATGTATGGCCTGATTTAAAGCTACCCTGGATACCACTTTAGGCATAAAGGACGGGTTGGTTCATAACGAAACTCTGTCCTGATGGAAGATGATAAAAGGCTGGACAGCCATGAGAGCCTGTAGTTCTGAAACTCTACGAGCTGAAGTGATAGCCAGAAGGAAAGCTGTTTTCCAGGACAAATATTGCAAATCTGATGAGGCAGCTGGCTCAAAAGGAGGCAAAGTCAGTTTTTCCAGAATGAAATTGAGATCCCAAGCAGGTATTGGTTGTTTCCTTGGAGGTCTTAAATTCTTAGCCCCTCTGAGGAACTGTCTTAAAAGAGGGTGAGAGAATAAAGGAGGATCTGTGTTGTATTCTGCAGAAATGGCTGAGGCATGGATTTTGATGGAGGAGAACGAAAGTCCACTGCTTAGCAGTTCAGCCAAATATTGTAGTATTTGAGGTAAATTCAGTTTTCCAGGGTTCTGGCCCTTTTCTCATTCCAGACACAAAAACGTTTCCATTTTGCGGAGTAAGCTTTTCTAGTTGATGGCCTTCTGGCCTCCAAAATGACATCCTGCACCTCCTTGGAGAGTAGGGCCTGCTGTGATGCTAAGGAATCTTCCATGCGGCTAGATTGAGTGTTTTTAGCTGACTGTGAAGAGTTTTGAAGCTGTGCTGAGTCAGAAGAAGAGGCATTAGAGGTAGGGTCCATGGAGGGGAATGCGTCAGGCTCCTCAGGAGTGGGTACCAGTGTTGCCTTGGCCAGTCCGGAGCAATGAGGATCATCTTTGGTCGGTCTGCTCTGGTCTTCAATAGGACTTTGGGCAGCAGAGGAAGAGGCGGGAAGGCATAAACTGTCATTGATGTCCAACTGAAAGAGAGAACGTCCACTCTCCAGGCCTTTGGATGGAAGATCCTCGAGCAGAATTTTGTCAATTGATGATTTTTGTGGGAGGCAAAGAGATCCATGTCTGGCCTTCCCCATTCTTGTATTATTTCTGTAAAAACTTTTGGATGCAACTTCCATTCGTGTGGATCTGTCATATTCCTGCTTAAGTTGTCTGCCAGCGTGTTTTCCTTGCCTGGCAAATACTGTGCTTGTAGTTCCATTTGTAAGTCCATGGCCATGTTCCAAAGTGACATGGCCAGTCTGCATAGGGGATGTGTTCCTCCCTGCTTGTTTATGTACCACATAACTGTGGTGTTGTCCGTTCTTATCAATAGTTGACCTGGTTGTAGAAGGTCCTTGAAAGCTATAATAGCATTTATTACTGCTAGCATTTCTTTTTGATTGATGTGAAGGTGCTTTTCTTTTTGGGACCATTTGCCCTGAATGCACCGGTCTGTCATGTGCGTAGTCCGAGGCGTCTGTTGTGATGGCTTGATTTGCTTGAGGCTTGCTGAATGGAAGACCTGTGTTTGTTTGACATCCTTGAGCCCACCACAGAAATTCCTTTTGCAGACATGGAATTAGTGGTATTATTGTTTCCAAACTGTGGCTGTGTTGAGACCATATGTTTTTTAGGTACCATTGTAGTTTTCTCATATGCAGCTTTGCACATGGGATTAGTAAGATGCAAGATGCCATGAATCCCAGAGCCTGCAGGATTTTCCTTGCAGTCAGCCTGGTGCAATTTGCCAGTGTTCTGAAATATTGAATTAGGTGCCCCTGCTTCTCTGGCGTGAGGTAGGCCATCTGGGTGTTTGTGTCCAAATTGGCACCCAGGAAAAATATATTCCGAGAGGGTATTAGCCTTGATTTCTCTTTGTTGACTGTGTATCCCAGAGAGTTTAATAACATTATTACATAAGCCAGATGTTTCAGAAGAATGTGCTTGCTGTCCGCTTGGATCAGGCAGTCGTCCAAATAAGGGTATATTTGTATCCCTTGAAGTCTGCAGTAGGCAATTACTGATGCCGGGCATTTCGTGAATACTCTGGGCGCAGTAGATAAGCCAAAGGGCAATGCAGAGAATTGATAATGGGTTGAACCTGCAAGAAATCTGAGGTATCTTCTGCTATTTTGTCTGATTGGGACATGCAGGTATGCCTCCTTGAGGTCCAATGTTACCAGCCAAGTCTCCTTGCCCAGCATGGGAAGAAGTTGCTGTAGAGTGAGCATCTTGAATTTTGGTGCAGTAGGAATGTGTTTAGGATGGAAAGATCCAAAATAGGTCTCCAATCTTTTCCTTCCTTGGCACCAGAAATAGCCTGGAATAAAAACCTTGACCTTGTTAGGTGTAGGTACCTCTTGAATAGCTTTCATGTTTATAAGATCTGAAATTTGCTTTTGTGCCTCTGCCCTTTGATTGTGTGGCAGTTTTGGCATGCCTCTCATTTTGGAAGGGTATGAAAATGGAATTTGTAGCCTCTGTTTATAATGTCCAGGATCCATTTGTCCTTTGTGACAACATGCCAATTTTTGAGAATAGTGCCAGCTTTCCTCCTAAGGGGCTGCCATTTGAGACCTGGTTGGCCTGCAAAGGGGAAAGTCATTGGGTTTGCTTTCTGAAAGATTGTGAGTTGTCCTCTCCACCTCTTTGTGTAGGAGCTTGCCATTGTCTGCCTCTGTGCGATCCTTGTGATTGTCCTCTGCCCCTCGAGCCTGTATCTGCCTCTTTGGGGTCTGTCTGTGGCAGGAAAGGACCAGTTTTGGAAGGCCAATTTCTACTAAAGCGTGGGGTTGAACCTGCAGAAATTCTTTCACAGTTTGCATTGATTTAGCTTTTTCCTCCATTTTCCGTAATACTTCCTCAGCATTTGCCCCAAATAGTACATCCTTTTGAAGAGGGGCATCTAGTAATTTAGCTTTGACATGATCAGGCAAGGCTTGTTCCTTGAGCCAGGCATGCCTACGTATGACTGAGCCTGTAACAGCAGCTCTACATGAGGCCTCTAGAGCATCAAAACCACATTGTAAGGTATGTTTACCCACTTGTTCTGCACTATGCATCAAATCCTGCAACTCCTTCAAGTCTGGTTGTTCAGGTTGTGACATTTTACTTTTCAATTGAGATAACAGAAACTGTTGGTATTTTAGCATATGAAACTGACAGTTTAAGGCTCTCATGGTTAAGGTAGCAGAGGTATATACCTTTTTTCCCCACCTTTCTAAGGATCTGGAATCTCTCTCGGAAGGCAATGGATTTTTGGCAATGGAAGCCTTAACTCCCTTGGGTCCCTGTGAGATGGTTTCTAGGTCAGCAGCATGGCTTTTGTAAAGTAATTGGTGTGAGTCAGGAACCCTGTAGTACCTGTCAGGCTTAACTGGAGCTGGAGGTAGAGAGTCCGGGTTAAGGCAGGCCTCCGAGTAAACATCATCTAGGATGTCCAAGACAGGAGGTATAGCCAGAGGCCTGTGCTGGGGTAACAAAAGAAATTCCCTGAGCCTTTTCTTGGAATCTGAATAATCCTGGCCTTCCCAGTGGAAGTGTTCCCTTAAGGTATGCAAAGTTTCCCCAAATGAGTAATCCTCAGGGGGGGATACAGAAGGAATAGACTCCTCTGCATCAGAGTCTTCAAAAGGGAAGTAATACTGTTCCTGATCATCAGAGTGTTCTGAAATAATGGAGCCCTGATCAGAGGAGGGGGAATCTTCCTCCACTCTGGGCCTTTTGTCCGGAGGTGGCTGAGAACCTCTGATTAGAGTAATTAAATCCTCAGCCATTTTAAGCATCTGTTTCTTAGGCATGGGGCCTGAAGAAGGGCCCTGTGTAGCTGGTCTCTTAGGGTGCATGGTTGCTTTAGACTTGGTGAAAGCCTTGATGGAGAAAGAAGAGGAAGGTCTGAAGACACCTTGAGTGGAGGTGGACCTGTCCACATTCTGTGTTTCAACGCCAAGAGAGGCTTTGGTATCTGTAGTCGGGGTGTGGGCCGAGGAGCCTGCGACCTCGGGTACAGGAGACACCGCCGAAGATGGGTTGTCGGTAATCAGGGGCTGCGTAGGTGCCTCACTGAGAACCGGAGCACGTGTAGTCGGCTTTGGCGTGGTGTTGGTAGAGGCCGCGGACCTCGATTGTCGGTTCTTGTCTTCGTGTTTTTTAGACAAAACCGGAGTCGGAGTATCCGACGACATGGTATAGTTAAATGCTTTCCCAAAAAAATGCTGGGCGAACTCCGCCCGACGCTTAATAGTGCGTTTGTTGAAGGTAGCACAAAAGTGACAGACCGAGACGTCGTGGTCTGGGCCTAAACAAGGTATACAGAGGGAATGGAAATCCTTATGCGGTATTTGCTTCCCACAAGAAATACAATTATTAACTTTGTCTGACATCGGTCTGAGGCAAGAAAAGTTTCCCCAACGGGGTACTTAGCTTTTAAGAAGACTTTGGTTTCCAAATTTTTCGTAATCTCAGGAGCTGGCCGACCAGCACTTGCTAACTGCTTCTGCTTCGGGCACCGCGCGGCAAGAAAGACTGAAGAAAATGGTATCGGCTGGTTCTTTTATACCCCTGTCGTACTGACGTCAGGGAAGAAGTGACGACAACCGACGCCGGACCTAGACTTTGGAATTCGGCCGACCGAGGACCCGCCTGACGGCAGGAGAACCCATCTGTTATGACTGCAGCTATATGCACGATGAACATCAGTGTGATAAGTACTTCAACTTTCAAAAAAAAGCACTGATTATTAGTCACAGAGCTGTGAAGGTAACATCCTGATGGCTAATGAATAAATTAAAAAATTACTTGCAATTTTGAAGAGTTAGGGTGTGCTTCCCTCAATTATTTTAAGAGAAACAAATACAAACACATTTGTTTTCTGTCTAAAATATTACTGAAATTGTAAAAAGAATTATATTGATATTACTTTGATCAAAAAGGGAAGACTAGTTGGGCAAAGTGATCAAATATGAGGGGATATTGCATTAATTGTACTTTAGACAAAAACAAATGTTTTTAATGTTTAGTACTTTTTTGGACTGTACAGACAATTTAAGTTAATTTAAAAAATGTAAAGGATTTAAGGAACGAATAGTACAAATATGTTGGTAACTAAGTATTAATTAAAGAGGTTAAACTACCATGTGAATTCATAAATTTAAAACATGTCTATGGGTGTATTAAATGTTCTGTAGAAGTCCTTTTAATTGTTGGGCAAAAGTGTTTAACTGATTTATTGTCAAATAAAGGGAGCTGGTTGTGTTTTATGGGGTGCTTGTTTGTTTCTATTATATTTTTTTTGTTTCAGAGTTACCCTTTTGTAGTTTTGGTTCCTGAAATATTTTAAGAGGGTACAAGATCAATAACCCTCAGTTCTCTGTAGTTCATAAGTTCACAGGTGTCTACTATGCTAATAACCACAAGGGCCTTTTTAAGCCTAGCCATGCATCCTAAATCTCAGACAAATTCTGATACCCTTGATAAGTGTAAGCATGGGCCTGGGAAATGAACCATTTACAGATTACCTGTTTGCATCAGAGACATAGGTGCCAAACCAAGGATGAATTTCTGGTTTCCCATCCAATTGTCCAAGTTGCACTTGAATTGGATTATGGAGGAGCTCTGCTTCACATGGATGGGGAGCCTGTTCCAGAGACAGGGTATTCTATGGCATACATACCTATCTCTCCAGCAGGTCCTATTTATATCACAGGCAATGTTTAAGTCTTTAGAACGGGTAATTCTGGTACTGTTTGTTTTGTGGATATGTGGGAGGCCCATCAGAGTGGGGTCTGACAATGCCCTGTATGCCAGGCATAGATCTCCCCTCAAAAGCCT